>NC_137920.1:71025384-71027884 GCF_963457725.1 Sprattus sprattus
AGTCGCTAAATTAAACAGCACTGCCACAGCCGTGTTTCACAGACGTGAATATGAATAGCAGCCGTTTTAGAGACAGACTCGGCTAAACAGTGTGGGAATGGGCATGCATATTTTATGGTGAGCAAAATACATGCCCTACTTACCAAGATGCTTCTTGTATTGTGTGTGTGTGTGTGTGTGTGTGTGTGTGTGTGTGTGTGTGTGTGTGTGTGTGTGTGTGTGTGTGTGTGTGTGTTTGTGTGTGTGTGAGAATGTTTTTCTCTCCTTTCAGGAGGTCCATATGGCTATAGTAAAACCACCTACCCAGTCGTCTGTTCACAGAAACAGATCTAATGCACAAAAGATTATGTACAAAGGCACATGACCTTGGGACTCAGGCCTTTATTGCATATAACACCACAATCGCTTTTCATAAGCTTTCTTTTCAGCGTTGATCTGCCTCCTGCCTGGTCCAGACCTCTCAGGACACCAGCATACTCCTTCCCTCACTTCTCAGCACTTGCAGAATGCAAGGAGGGTTTTTTTTTCCCTCTGTGGGTGAACATCTCATGAGATGTGAAGGCCAGGTCCAGCTTGAATAATTTGTAAGAATGATCTCTGTCACCATCGTGTCCGCCCAGGGAGCTGCCCACTCTCCCTGGCAGCAAGGAGAAAAAAGGAGAGTCTCTTGACAGAGCTGTGTGCCATTCAGTGCTGCCAGACGAGCATCAGATTTCTGTCGACGATGCTGTCATCTTTCATACCTGACATGCAATTAGCTCAGGGAGGAATGTCTTTGTCTCGTCTGAATGCTGAATGCTTGGGAGAGGAGCAGACGCAACGCTTTATACACAACGCTCATTCGCTCTGGCAGTCAATCACCGGCGCTTGGTGTCAGACTTTATAAATGTTTCATATTTGCGTGGCATCGCTGCAGCTCGAGTTCAGCCGAGGATTCCTATTCTGTTCAGGACCGAGAGTCGGATTCCGACCTCCGCAGGTGAAGGATCTAAAGATCAGGAGCTGGGACACTATGACGCCCATGGGTGTGAGCCTGTCGTGCTGATTGCTAAAGATTTCTTTTTTTTGCTGGTTTTTCGTCATGGCATACAGATTTACCCCTCAGTCAAGCTACAGAATAACAGAACAGACATCTTGGTTGAAGCCGAGCAGAGTCCTCCGTTCACTGGATGAAAAAGGAAACGTTTCTGATATCTAATTTCATCTTTAATACGACACCTGTCAAAGAAAGACTAGACACAAACTCATGTTGAAACCATCTGAATGATATCACAGGCTGTCACAACAACCTTGAGGTATGTCAGAGGATCAGCAATCCTCCTGTTGCTTAGAGCCCTGTGTAAATGGTTCCTCCTGTTGCTTAGAGCAGGTATGTCAGAGGATCAGGAATCCTCCTGTTGCTTAGAGCAGGTATGTCAGAGGATCAGGAATCCTCCTGTTGCTTAGAGCCCTGTGTAAATGGTTTCACCTGTTGCTCAGAGCAGGTATGTCAGATGATCAGGAATCCTCCTGTTGCTCAGAGCCCTGTGTAAATGGTTCCTCCTGTTGCTTAGAGCCCTGTGTAAATGGTTCCTCCTGTTGCTTAGAGCCCTGTGTAAATGGTTCCTCTTAGAGCCCTGTGTAAATGGTTCCTCTTAGAGCCCTGTGTAAATGGTTCCTCTTAGAGCCCTGTGTAAATGGTTCCTCTTAGAGCCCTGTGTAAATGGTTCCTCTTAGAGCCCTTAGTAAATGGTTCCTCTTAGAGCCCTGTGTAAATGGTTCCTCCTGTTGCTTAGAGCCCTGTGTAAATGGTTCCTCTTAGAGCCCTGTGTAAATGGTTCCTCCTGTTCCTCTGTAAATGGTTAAATGAACTTTTCGAGGATGATGGGTGCACAGCGTAGCCTGTCAGGAATGGCTGTAGGCGGTGATTGACGTGGCTTCATAAGCCTTTAGTCTTCTAGCCCCGGGAATATATCTGAACAATGCATAAAAGACAGACTGTCAACAAACTGAACCACGGAGCGCTACCCAGAAGGATTGACATGTCACTCTATGCTCTACTCCAATCCACTGGAGGGAAGAAGAGGAAGAAGAGGATAAATGTTGGCTAGGGATATGTTTCTTCATTACACTCTCGCCTCTCAACAACACTAAATATACAGAATGTTTCAAGAGCATGTTAGTTTTTTCTAGTCTACACATTGATCACATCAGCTTTTCAGGCAATGTCTATGTGGCCTACATAGTACTGTCTTTGCTACTGCCTTTGCAGTCTATATTTAAATGATTTTTTCCAGAGTCTTCTCCCTCTCCATAGGCCTTCTGGTTTCCCATTGTTTTTGTCTCCTATAGCCCTGCCTTTTCCATTATGTTTATGGTCTCCATAGCTTTTCCCACCGTCTTTCTCTGTCTGCATAGCTGTGACGTCTCCATTCTCTCTGCCTCCTGCACAAGAGTGTCTTTTGCCATTGTCTTTGCCTTCTCCACAGCAGTGGACTCCATTCAGCGCCTTCTCAGCACA
>NC_137920.1:71037884-71070384 GCF_963457725.1 Sprattus sprattus
ATGCCAGACCAACGTCGGAAATGGGAGCGGGTGAAGGTTTCTGCGTGTTCATCTCTTCTGCGCTTTGCTGAAATGTAATATATCATTAAAGGACCTCATCTTTGCGAACACAATTGATCTGACTCTGAATTTTATTCAGCATGTGCCACTGCTCTGGCGCGTAGTCCTGCCACGGACCGATTCATTCCCAGCCTACCGGTGCAAACCGATGCACGGGCTGAGTGGCAGGTGCATTCAGTGCTGGATGGGAACAGGAACCAACTCTTCAGTGAGCTCACACCTTCAGATGTTGGTGCAGTAAACAGTGCTGGATGGAGACAGGAACCACACCCCCACACACACACACACACACACACACACACACACACACACACACACACACACACGAACACACACTCACCCCCACACACACACACACACACGCACACACACACACACAAACACACACACACACAAACACACACACACACACACACACACACACACACACACACACAAACACACACACACACACACTCACCCACCCACACACACACACACACACACACACACACACACACACACACACACGAACACACACTCACCCCCACACACACACACACACACACACACACACACACACACACACACAAACACACACACACACACACACACACACACACACACACACTCAAAGAGGAATAGCATGTTTAGCTTCTGTAAAAAATGTTCACTGTATCTGCTCTGCAATGTTTGTGTCAGTTTGACCATGGTGCCCACAGGTGAGGCCCAAAGCTAATACAACGCTGTGCTGTAGCACACAAGGTGACAGTTCCTCCACATCTTGTCTAAACCCAGGAGAATAGCCAGGTACCTGAAGACCCAGAGACATTTCTTTACTTTTTAGTGTGGAAACTAATCCTTGTCATGCTTTGCGGGTAACACCATTCTTTAGCACACACGTCACTTGGTGATCGCGTCAGCTGAGGCTAAAGTGCACCACAAATAATTTTGAAATTACTAGATCAGTTACACATTCAACCTAATCTAAAGTGAATCATCTAAAGCTACGTACAAGTACCTTAGAGAAAAACATACTAAACGTTCAAAGGTAAATAACATACCTGGTTGCTCAGTGTGGGAGTGTCTGGCTATAACACTCAAGAGGCGTTTTGATGTTAACCCTGAAATACCCAATTCACTTAATGCCAACAGACATAGGGTAACTTAGTAACTGATAGTGTAGATATAAGAGGGTCAGGAGGTGTGAGAGAGATAACGACTCTGAAATGTTCTTAAAGGCATATTCTCTTAGCAAGATTATCTAAACAATTGACTCATACTGTATTAAAGGCAAATCATATAAGCAATTGACTTATAACGAATTACTGCACAATAATTGAAACTAAAGGTCCATTTGTGTTTTAAGATCCAAAAGGATATTGGCCTGAAAACCTAGAGCCTTACAATATGCTTGCTTTTACAGACATGCTTTACAGCACCAACGAGGTATGCCGTATACTGTAGGAAAAAAAAAACATGCCTCTTTTGATTAAAAACAGCATTGAACAACCCTTTGAGTGGCTACTTACCATCACATTAACATGCATTAAAGGCAATGAGGACCATCAGTGCCCATCAGACCAAAGTGAAGCTAAACTCTGTCACTGCTTGCTCTGGAGTGATTGCCCGCCCACACAACACTTTCGAGCAGCCTGACGTCTAATGGAGCATTAAGGGATGGGATTCCTGGCTTGGGTTTCCTCAGCTCTAGTGAAGGATGAGATGAATTGGGTGTGATTTCATCAAAAGCACAGTCACACGGACACTGAGATTGCCTTAATCAGACTTCCTTTAAATCTCCTCTTTTAGCTCCGCCATCTTCCTTTGGCTCCGATTCCCCAGAAGCACCCTGACAGGGACACTGAGATCATCCTAATCATGCCTTTTAAAAGCTCTTCTCTCTCTCCGTCATCTTTCTCTTTCTCTTTCTCTGCCTCTCTCTCTTCGTCATCTTTCTATGATGTAATCTGAGGCAAGGCCAGTTTGGGCACACTTTAGGGTCCCCATCTCAAATTACAGCCAACTGAGTTCCATTATCAGTGTCACAGAGGTAATTTCCTCACCCCAAATTAGACACCATTCAAGAGATGGGCAAAGTATAAGACAGAGAGGAGGATACCAACCATCTACAAATGAAGCTTGACTGAACTACAGAGGCCAATATAGAGACTATAGCAGGGACTACTACTGAGGCTACACCAGGGACTACTATAGACGCTATTACAGACGCTGCTACTGAGGCTACTACTGAGGCGACTATAGAGGCCACTGCAGAGGCTTTTGTTTTGTATCTGAAATGGTCATTTAATCCATTTAATCAGTAGTTATGTGGTGTTCTGTAGGTAATAATGAGACAAGAAGAAGTTCATGACAGTTTTTAAATGAATAAACAAATATTTTGTAACGCAAATTGAAGCTAAGGCAAATGCAACCTCTCAGATGAGGTCTTTGATAGGTTTTGATAAGACCACTTCTCTTACTTTTCTCTCAGTTTGCCCGCCTATGCTGAAACTTTGCAGCTTGAGTTTTTTTTTCCCCCTTCTCCGTCTTTTGTGTGCTTCTTTCCCCATGCAGCTCATTGCGCCACCCTGAGCATCTTGGCAGCTCTTCAAAGTCGGCGAGAGCTAGAAGTTGTTGACTGTCACGTTTATCTTGACTTTGAGGCTGTGCATCTGTCTGTCTTTGAGGCGGTGTTTGTGAACATCAGTGACACACAGTTGAGCTTCATTTAAGAGCAGTTGACATGCAATGCTTTAATGTGAGCCCATCCTCAGAATGCCAATTTGCCAAGGCTCGGTAGCTATTTCATCTCACCATATTGACATTCCTGCGGGCCGTGCGAATGCTCGAGCAAGCTCACGCGCTCTTACTTTGAAACATCTCGACAAGCTGAAACACGCTCTTACTTTGAAACATCTTGACACTGAAACACGCTCTCGAGCAAACTTTATGAGAATCGTGGCAAGCGTGCTCTGCATTTTCCTCTAATCTTACACACACACACACAAACACACCCACACATTCAAACACACACACACACACACACACACACACACACACACACACACACACACACACACACACACTCTATAGGACATATTTCTTCAGTGAGGTATGACAGCCTCTATCAGGGAGCTGATCCATACTCAGACCCCTTAAACTTCCTGCTATCCTCAAGTGGACTTCACTTGTCTTGTCCTCGCAGTCTCATACCCTAATTTTGGCAGCGCTAAAATTGATAATGATGTGAAAACCTTTTTTTTTTATTATTTATTCTGACTTTTTTTATAATCAGCACATCCAATAGGATTTATGTGAGTTCTGATATTCCAAGAACTGCAGCGTGAAACACCAAGGCTGTGCAGATAGATTTAATCACATGGCCATGTATAAGTTGAGAAGTACAAATAAGTCCAGAAGTTATGGGTGTATGTGGTTTTTCATTTAAAAGGGTATTTTTGTGGTGTTTTTTCAGCTGTCTCAGAGATAGATTTCCTCAGCCACTGTAAATAAAGACCATTTATGTGACCATGTGCCTGAAAACAGTCTGTCTCTGCCATCTGTCTCTTAAATTTATACTCCATATGTCAAGTGACATATGTTCCAGATGGGACTGTGTCATCTACACACACAATACAATGCAAACACGGTTTCATGACACCAGCCATGGGTTTCTGGGACTTTAACGTATTTTTGTGGGGCTTTTAATCAGATAGGACAGTAGAGAGAGACAGGAAGTGAGCTGGAGAAAGATCGGGAGAGGGATTGGGAAATGACCGCGAGTCGGACTCGAACCGGGTCCCCATGGGTATTCCGACCCATTCATGGTGCAGGGCTGCTGCTGCTGCTTGCGCCACAGCTCCCCCCAACTTTAACCTAATTTCATGAGTTTTCTAAGGTAGCATACTTGATGAAGGAAAATAACATTCAATTCTGATCTGGTATGAAGTCGTTTTTTTTTTGCAGTCAGTGTCTTTTGGGGGTTACTATGTCATATTAATGATCTCCAAGTCAATTTTTAGAACGGCATGTTAAATTTAAAAAGCATGTGATTCACCACACCACGGAGGAGGAGTGAATTTGAAACTGTGCTCCACTTCATGCCTTTAATGGCAGAGACACGTTTGGACTCAGCCCCGTGACAGCGCCGCTGAGCTGAAGAGGCGGCTGAGGGTCTTGGCAGAAGGGGAGGAAGAGCAGAAGACGATCCTACATAAATCATCAGGCTCACAAACGCAGCACTTGACAGTCTGCAAACAGATCACCACATTTACTCTACCACATAACACACACAACCAAGGGTCCGCATGGGCATATTCGGTGGACAGATACAGTCAACCATATGCTATTACTCGAGCACAGAACCAAGTGTCCGCAAATACATCACTATTTGATCTTACTGCAGGGCGACACACTGGGTACTTAGATAAACACACAGGCGATGGCTCTGTGTGGGCTGCTCTCGTTTTAGTCAACCAAAGCAGTCTAGACAGAGTATACCTAAGTTCTTTGTTTACTTCCAACTTTCTTTTTTATTTACTCCATTGCCGCTAAACCTGTGAATATCTTCAGCTGTGTGTTTACAGATGGGGCTATGTGGACAATGATTCTAGAGCTTAATATCTGAACTTTCAGTAGAATATAGATTCGTTTTTCAGCCTTATCTCACCATGAATAATTGAAAACTCACCAGGCCCCGTGCAGCACGGAGTTGGAAATATAATGTCTAATGAGCTAATGCATTTTGAAAGGTCATTGTTGTTCAGAGGATCTGCTTGTTAAAAATGTATGGAGACGTCGAGAGTAATAATTTGGGCACACGTAAACCTAAGTAAGGCCAAAAATGATCATCATTAAATATATTTTAGGATGAATTAGTTAGCTTTGTAATAGTACTTCGTGAACTATTTGAGATTTGTCAGTATTTATCAACCTCTGTCATAACTGTACTTGAAAGTAGTGAGGCCTCACAGTTTGCCGTATCATTTCACTTTAGCAAATTTGTGTTGCTGCAAAGTCAGAGAGGTTTGGAATGGTGCTCCTTTGGGATGGTAAATTAAACATTTTTGTTTTTCTGGAACTTTCCGTGTTTTTGGAACGAACACACACACGCCTCCAGGTGCTTTGAGGAAAAGATGTAGTTAAAGCAAATGTGCAGCTGGAGACCCGATTTAGAATGCTGTGCTGCTTTTCCCTGCCACTGAGGGGCCGCGGGGTCGGCTTCTTCTGCGTTTAATCAAAAAGCAGTGAAGCTGTGTGCAAAGGGGAGCTTTCTGAGGTGACACCTGCGTTTAGTGGTGTCTGCCGGCCACAGGAGTTCTGTTTATCTGCCGATTAAATCACCGAGGACAGTAACATCTCTGCAGACATCTGCTAGGGGCAGAGATTGAAAGTTGAGGGCCGATCATTAAAAAATATTGTTGCGTTTCGATTTTTTACTTTTCCAGTTTAAAAGGCCGTTTCACAGTGGCTCCTGGCAGGCCTGCGCTGTGGGGTAATCACAGCTGGATGGGTGGATGAGGAGAAATCAGGGGGAAACATCTGTCCACGCACTTCCGCAACTGAACACACCATTCTGCGTCTGGCGTGGAGACGTGCGCCTCCCTGTTTGCCAAAAGCGCATCATTAGCGAGCTGTAAGTGAGTGTGTGTGTGTGTGTGTGTGTGTGTGTGTGTGTGTATGTGTGTGTGTGTGTGTGTGTGTGTGTGTGTGTGTGTGTGTGTGTGTGTGTGTGTGAGAGAGAGAGAGTGTGTGGAGGCCGGCAGATGTGAGCATGATGCTCATTAGGCTGGTTTTGTCTTTATTAGCACTCTTTTACCATTTCACACACAAACACAAACACACACACACACACACACACAACCATACACACATATACACACACACACACGCACACAACCATACACACATACACACACACATATACACACACACACACACACACACACACACACACACACACACACACACACCGCAGCACCTGTGCTAACCCTGAGCTTATTTCCATGTCTTCTGCTAGAGCGTGTCTGACTCAGTGCTGGATCAGACGGGGCCCCGGACTGAGGGAATCTTGCTCCTGTGTGTGTGTGTGTGTGTGTGTGTGTGTGTGTGTGTGACTGAGGGAATCTTGCTCCTCTCATCTCCATTTCATGCATGAGAAACACTGAGAGGAATCAGCGGGAACGCAGATAGGAAGAGTCCAATTTAAAGCCAATTTGGCAAATGTGCACTTATCAAACGAGAAGAGAAAAAATGCATGCGTAAGCTTGCCAAGGCGACGCTAGATCCGAGCTGAACCTCGGCTCGTAACGCGCAGGCTTTATTTGGCTCGAGGTGACTAATCCTCCTGGGGTAATTGTTTTTGCGGTTGCACATTTTGTCGCACAATGACTTGATTTGGCTTTACATATGCTTTGCATAATGCATCGGGTTCTAAGTCCCTTGCCCTAAGCTCTTTGTATTACAATAGGTAAACAAACGTTTGGAACACGGTGTACTTGACTGTGAAGTGGCGTGTTTAACATGGTGCTGATTGCACGGTTTGGATGGCGGCGTACTTGACTCTAAAGTGGCATGTTTAACATGGTGCAGATGGCAGGCCTTATTAATTAATGGAGGTGGATATTCAGCCTTCTCAGGAACTGAGTTTGCTTTTCGGAACCCGTGTCCCCTTCTGATTGGTCTTTCGCCTCGGCCGTGACTAGCATGACTAACGTGTCAGCACAACATGTGGGGTTCATGAGTAGACCCGCTTAATCCATACCTTTTCCCTTGATTCCAAAGAGATTGGCAAGGCTTTGCATGTGTTTAACTTGTGTCATGTCCGGCTCACAGACATGACAAATAACAGAAGTCACGCAGAGTTAGAACCGAAGCACGATTCATTTGTGAGCACCTAACAGGAACACTAACAGGCAAAACTACAGTGATGTGTGGCAGTCAGTGAATCAGTAGTGTTCAACGTGTATGCATGCATGCTAGGTCATTAAGTGGAGTGGTGCATTGTACAAAGTATGCATACAAGAGCCTGGGCGCAAGCAGAGTGTAGAGAGCAAAGTTTTCCCTTTCACTCTCTCTGAATCTCCGTCAGAATCTCCTTTAGAACCAGGATGTGCTTTTATAGTACCGGCCCAAGGTGTTCCCAATCACTGACAAGCTGTTGGGCATCTGCAGGACAAACAAACACAGACAAAGACAAGCAGCCAGCCCGGCACAGCCCGGTGGGGTCGTCACACTTGTATCATCTGAGCTCATCCTCTTGCCTGTTTGAGATGCAACATGTATGACAGTGCTTTGTGATTCAGTTAACATACTTTATTGAAAAAGTATGTTAAGAGAAATAGTTTAATGCTATTTGGTAGACTCAAGGCTCATAGTGCAATGCGGACCATCTTTTGTGTGTGTGCGCGCGCGTGTGTGTGTGTGTGTGTGTGTGTGTGTGTGTGTGTGAGTGAGTGAGTGAGTGAGTGAGTGAGTGAGTGAGTGAGTGAGTGAGTGAGTGTGTGTGTGTGTGTGTGTGTGTGTGTGTGTGTGTGTGTGTGTGTGTGTGTGTGTGTGTGTGTGTGTGTGTGTGTGTGTGTGTGTGTGTGTGTGTTTGGTAGGCGCAATGCTCATAGTGCAATACGGGCCATCTTTTGATATATCCTACAGCCAATGAGGACATGGCCAAGGCTCAGACTTGTGCTGCTAACCTCTGGCAGACTCTGGAGACAATCTGACACAATCACACTGAGACACACACACACACACACACACACATACACTCACACTAAGACACACTCACACACACACACACACACTTACACCATATGACACACTCACACACACACACACACACACACACACACTCACACTGAGACACACTCACACACACACACACACACTTTCACCATATGACACACTCACACACACACACACACACACACACACACTCACACTGAGACACACTCACACACACACACACACACTTTCACCATATGACACACTCACACACACACACCCACACTAAGACACACTCACACACACACACACACTTACACCATATGACACACTCACACACACACACACACATACACTCACACTAAGACACACTCACACACACACACACTTACACCATATGACACACTCACACACACACACACACACACACACTCACACTGCGACACACCCACACTAAGACACACTCACACACACACACACACACTTACACCATATGACACACTCACACACACACACACACATACACTCACACTAAGACACACTCACACACACACACACTTACACCATATGACACACTCACACACACACACACACACACACACTCACAATGCGACACACCCACACTAAGACACACTCACACACACACACACACACACTTACACCATATGACACACTCACACACACACACACACTCACACTGAGACACACACGCACACACACATACAATGGGAGCAAGGCGTGGGTTAGATCTGAGATCTGAGGCAAACACATCCCCCTGGATCAACTGCTGTCTATGGCCCAGTGTCTCCAGGGTGAATTGATTTAATTTCCGCCATCTTTTAATAATATGATTGCTTAATAATTCCACAGACCCGAGGGCAATTCTTGTTACCCTCCAACTGTCCTTTCTGACAACAAAAGAACATTCACAAAGCCTTGAGTCGGCAAAGACACACTCACACACACACACTCCTACACATTCCTACACACTCCTACACACACACACACACATACACACCCACACTCAAAGTTCTACACACAGATATACCAACATGTATACAATACAAATCACATAAAAAACACATGCACGGACCCCCGCGCACACACACACACACACACGCACACACACACACACACTAAGAGTGTGTGTGTGTGTGTGCACTGTGAGGTTCTGAGATGAGACTTTGCATTAATCCAGCTCCCTTTGATGGCAGAAGACAGCGCCTTTGCTCTGGCTTTCACATCTTTGACACAGTGTGTGTGTGTGTGTGTGTGTGTGTGTGTGTCTTTATGAGTGAGTGCGTATGTCAGAGTAAGTGTGTGTTTATGATTGTGTATTGTGTTTGCATGTGTGTATGTGTGTGTCTGTGTGTGTGTGTGTGTGTGTCACTCTCTCTTCCCTGGTGCCAACGCTGATCCTCCCTGGTGATTGTCTCAGTGTGTCTGTCTTCAGTGGGAGGGCCGGCTGTGCAGAACTATGTGACTTTCAAACAACTTCCACAATGCCTACACCGATGGAATGAGAGGGGACACAGGGAGAGAGGGGGAGAAAGACAAAGAGGTAAAGAGCAAGGGAAAAGGGCAGATAAATCAGTGTGTGAATAAAGGAGAGAGAGAGAGAGAGAGAGAAAGAAAGGCAGGGAGAGAGAGAAAGATGAGGGAAAGCAGGTGAGAAAGAGGAAGGGATAAAAGGCTATTGGACATCAGTGTTCATCACGTCACATGTAGGTAGCATGGGGTGTTCATAATTATTGTGCAGCTCCATTGTCCCATTGGCCATCTGTGAATTTATTAGCCCCAGTGATTCAGCGGTGTTGGGCTGGCGTGATCACTGATAACATGATCATCTCTCCGTGTCCCTGCTCGTTGCTCACGGCAGGTGTTCGTCTTGTGGGAGCTGATTTCACTCGCGCCCCCTAACCTTTACACTCTCTATGGCAAAACCATGCTAGGTAGCCTGAGATATTATTGTCCTTCAAATCATTACATTACATTACATTTACAAAGCATTGTAATAATGCCATTAGGATCAGTTTAACCCTCTCACATTAGTGTGTAATCGTGCCATTAGGACCTGTATAACACATTCATTATCAGTGTGTATTAGTGCCATTAGGACCAGTATAACACACTCATTATCAGTGTGTAATAATAACATTACGACCAGTATAACACACTCATTATCAGTGTGTTATAGCATACCTCCATCAGTCTCATAGGCCCAATCCCATTTCTCATCTCTACCGCTACCCTTACCCCTACCCCTTCGCCTTCGCTTTTTCAAACGGAGCGGTAGCGGAAGGGGTTGAAACGCTAGCCCTTCGAATTGGGATAGCACTTCAACAATTACGTACGTCATCAGTACGAAGCGTTGGCTGTTACGTTACCGGAGAGCGACAGCTGTCACTCACCAGACATAAACAAACATGGCGCCTGCAGCTGTTATTTACACAATGCAACATTTCATCAAACAAGTTTTAAAATCATGAATTACAAAGAAAATACTTTCATTTGTGTGATGCTTTCCCTGCTGTTTCCGACATTTTTAAATGGACTCGCGCAATGTTTGTTCTTTAATGATCACGGGTTCGCAATGCATTGAGGGAAATCAGTCTACCCCTCCGTTTGAAGTGTGCCCTCGGAAAATCTCCGTTTGGAGCGGTAGAAAGCGCTTCCCCTTCCCCTACCCCTCTGTCTTAACGTGAATTGGGACAGCCCTACCGCTCCACATGAACGCGCAAAACGGAGGGGAAGGGGAAAGACGAAGGGGTAGCGGGAGAAATGGGATTCAGCCTTAGTCTCTGATCTGACTTGTTAACAATAATGCGCCTTGTAAATCTAAACTGTACATCCTTAATAACATGGTTACAGTATAACAAAGGGGTGTTAAAATAAAATGTGACCAAACACAGAAACTTTGACAGTTGGATTCATGATACAGAGATTATGAATGTTTCACCAAAGGTTCATTTCTGTGATCTTTTAAATTCGACCTCTGTTAGTTTACGTATTGTCTGTGCCCACAATTGATGTGTTAATATATAAACATGCAAGCACACACATACTTACACACAAACACACATACACACACTTAGGCTCTTTTGTTTTAAATAAAGCCTTCTAGTACTCCAAAGAGATAAGATATTAATGGCAGAGAGGATGGGATTGGTGCCAGAGACGCGCTGGAGTGATCCGTCAGAGTGGTAAAAGGTCAGGACATTTGCAATGCTGTTGATGTTTCCATTTTGGCAGGACACCGGACAGCAGAGAGGGCACCCAACCCTGACATGAAGACTATCCCCTGGGCTGTGGGCGCAATAATGCACGGGGTATAGGTGTTATGACTTTATATATACATTACTGTATTTGTGTTTATCACAGACACACAGTTTCAGTCACACACACACACACACACACACACACACACACACACACACACACACACACACACACACACACACACACACACACACACACACATACACACACACACATACACACACACACACACACACACACACACACACATACACATTGTTTTTTCTTTTTCTTTTCTGCTGGATCAGAGCCACCACAGTCCCAAAGAGGAGTGAAAAATAACAGCCTCTAAAGGGTAGTTCTCGGATTTATTTTCTTTCTTTTAACCTTGACAGTGGTGTCTCCTGAACCTTCTAGAAAAATGTTATCCCGCAGTTGGCTTGCTTTAACAGCTGCCGCTAGAAATGCTAAATGTTCTTAGAGAAACTTTTTCCTTGCCAGGGTACACACAGAGGCGTGTGTGTAATACATCTATCTGTTCTTCCAGTAAGCCTCACACACACACACACACACACTTTCTTATCAGGGTGCTACAGGATGTGGCATATCCCTTTCCGTCTTTTTTTTACGAACACATTGCTGCAAAGTGAATATTTTATACTTTATTTAATACTTTTTTGCCAAGAATGACTTAGGAATTGCATAGCTCATTTTAGCATACAGGAACAAGTGGAAAAGGTGCTCCTCAATGGGCATTAGCCGTCATGCTAATCAAAACCAACCAGAGAGCTACGGCACGGCCAATGGTCGGACAGCTAGCTAAACAAATACCCAATGGCAAAGCTCCTTGAGTGAAAGTCATTATGACAGAGCATGTTGAAGCTAAGTCTGCCTGTTAAATAGAGTTTGTTTTTCATAATCTGTTTGTGGCAGGTCTTTCATCATTAAGGGGACAAATATTACCTGTCTGAGGGAATAAAAGAAGGCGGCATGGAAGCAGTCCTGGCACACCATGACTCACTGTGTCTGACGCAAGCGTCCCAAAGCCCAAAGACAGATGGTGCTTTGCCTCCTGCGCCGTGTCTCTTTAGTCATTTTGGGAGGCTACATCAGCGCAGACTCTCAAACCTCGCCAGAAACGACAGGAGGAGACGGAGAGAGGGGAAAAAAAACACCGAAGAATAGAAACAGGGAGCCTCAACAGTTTAACTTTCTTGAAAGCTGGCCGTTGCCTAAATATGTCAAATGAATATAAATGTTTTGCAAGTGTGCGGGCGGGCGAGGAGAGAAAGATGAGGCAGGCGACAGCTTCAGACAGTTCCTTCAGACTGTCCAACTTTGGCAAATAAGTTTCTCTCCACTGATGTTTCAACCTGCCTAAGAGCCAGTCTATTTCTGTGCAGACGCAATCCACACCCTTAGAACTGAACCGCTTGAAGCTGAAATGGACACAAGTTTGTCCATACCTCTAATTAGGAAGTTGGTTGTTTGTTTTGCGTGCAGCTGGCAGTTGTGTGAAAAGTGCTGTGAAAGCTGTGGTTATTCTGAACAAAGACAACACTAGGATGGAGCAGGAAGTATTTATGAGCTCTCTTAGGAGCCATTTAGGCCCAACTTAAAATGCATATTACTCTAGAAGGATTATCCCAAGTTGCTTAATTACAATGTAATAAGCTTAGTAATGACATGTTAATACACTGTTATTACCATATCAGTCACTTGCACTGTCTGGATGGTGAGCCAAATGAAGTAGGAAACCTCTAAGTGGTTTCACAGCCAGGGAGGGGAACAATTTCATGAGAGAACAAAAGAACGAATGTAATATCCCTCTTTTGAAGCACGCACGGCAAGCGTCTTAAGAATCCCAGACAAACGTGATGGAACATCTCGTCATTTCCAAATGAAATGAAAACGCATCTCCAGACTCCCTCAGTCATCACACAGTGGATTTGCGGTATGGGGGGAAGGAGATAATGGCTTTTGTGCTTATACACAGAGAAAGAGAGAAAGCCGCCATCTCAGCTGAGGGAAGAATGCATGCATACAACCTGCCTCCTCTTTTCTCCTCTCTGAATGGAGGAGAGGAGGAGGAGAGAGGCCAGATTACAGGAAATAGATGGAGGATGGAACGCTAGAGATGGCTTCAACAGAGACAGGCACACACACACACACACACACACACACACACACACACACCAACCCCTGTGTAGCTAATTATCTCTTCTCTATTTCTCAAGAATCCCTTCCTCGGGCTCAGGCCGGACTCATTTCAGTGCTTTCATCCCCTTCCTCCCTAACCCCCATCTCCTCTCTCTCCTCTCCTCTCCTCTCCTCTCCTCTCCTGTCCTCTCCTCTCCTCTCCTCTCCTCTCCTCTCCTCTCCTCTCCATCTCCATCTCCTCTCCTCTCCTCTCCTCTCCTCTCCTCTCCTCCCCTCTCCTCTCCTCTTCTCTCCATCTCCATCTCCATCTCCATCTCCTCTCCTCTCCTCTCCTCTCCTCTCCTCTCCTCTCCTTTCTCTCCACTCCCCTTTTTTCCTCTCCCCTCCTCACATATCCTGTCCTGTCCTCTCCTCCCCTCATCTCCCTTGCCCTCCTCTCCCCTCCCCTCCACTCTCTTCCTCCCCTTTTTTGTTCAGTATTGCCTGGCGTGAGTGGTTCCTAATTGCCAATATGGAGGGAGTGAATTAGACATGTCTGCACACGCAGGGACGACACAGGTGAGGACGGACGGACGAGACAAATGTCCCCTCCTGCATCCTAAACACCCACAGGGGGAATTTAAGGACTGCTGGTTCCTGTGTGTGTGTGTGTGTGTGTGAGATATGTTAACATATACATCTAAATATACCTTGGGATTGCATCATATGCATACATCTGATTTTAGTACATTAAATGTCCACCTCCCCGTCCCCCTCCCCAACACACGCACAGATGAACTGATGAAGGAGGAGTGGGGAATCGAACTAGCAACCTTCCAACCTCTGGATTACTAAACGGCTCCTCTACCTTAAGTCTGCTGTGACCGTCTCTCACCACAAGAGCTTTGCAATGGTGTTCTCAACGACGTTGATGACGTCAGATACTACATTTTTTTGAGTTATCAGGCAATGTTAGCTCAAACAAATACATTCCAATACAATTAAAACGTCTGCACTTGCTCAGAAAACTAATACATTTTAAGTTGGGTCAACTAAATACCAGGTTTTAAGTACTGAATACATAATGTTAATGAGTTAGTAGAACTGTTTGGGTTTACAGTGTAGTGTGCCTATCAGGCAGATCCTCAAAAAGCAGTCAAATCCGCTGACAGTGAGCACAAGCTGAACATTACTAATGTCTACACCAACTGGCAGATTCACAAAAGCCTTGTTTTTCTTTTTGACTTGAGTCATTCTTAACCCAGCACAGCGTGTGTTTGTGTGTGTGTGTGTGCGTGTGTGTGTGTGTGTGTTCTTCCGATGGGAGGTCTCAGAGCTTAATTTAGAGCTTTGCAGGCACTTGGTGATTTTAGCTAGATGGAAACGGCGTAATTTGTCTTTTCTTGTTTACACTCCCACGCCAGCAGAGAGTTCATGGCTCTGCCATTCACTCTCTCCTCCTTCTCTCTCTCTCTATATCACTCTCTTTCTCACTTACTCACTCACTCTACTTCCCTCTCTCTGTCTCTCTCTCACTCTGTCCTCCTTCTCTCTCCTCTTACTCTCACTCACTCTACCTCCCTCTCCCTCACCCTCTCTCATCCTCTTTCTATGTCTTACTCTCTTCCTCCCTTACTCACTCTCTCTCTCTCCCTCTCTCTCTCTCCTCCTTATTGATAATCATGCCAGCCAAGCCACCCCCACCCCATCCCCCCCCTCCACCCAACTGTGAGGTGAATCCACCCATAAAGCAGAATGGAAATGGGCTCGCCCATAAAGGGTGTCAAATTTGTTTAATTTACTGGGCCAGTGTGCGTCCTCTCCCCCCTCCACTCCCCTCCCCTCCCCTACTCATCCAAACAGCACCATTAGCGTCCTCAGGCTCATAAACACCACCAGCACCGGCCACTAGGGGGCATCATGGAAATGGGTGGGGGTTGTCAGTGAGGTGGGTGGGGGTTATCAGTGAGGTGGGTGGGGGTTATCATTGAGGTGGGTAAGGGTTATCAGCAGTGGTGGGTAGGGGTTATCATTGAGGTGGGTAGGGGCTATCATTGAGGTGGGTGGGTAGGAATTGATGCCCGTTCTCGTTGTTCTGACTGGACTATCTCTGTCTTCCATAGGCCATACACAGCCATTAGCTTCCCCTCAACCTTCACAGACCCTCTTGATTTAACTATGTTTTCACTGTAGCACTCTGAGATTCAGATTAATGTAGAGTGAGCTATAAATTAAATTCATTATTATTACTATTATTATTCTGTGGGTGTGTGTGTGTGTGTGTGTGTGTGTGTGTGTGTGTGTGTGTATGTGTTTGTGTGTGTGCGTGTATGTATGTATGTATGTATGTATGTATGTATGTATGTATGTATGTATGTATGTATGTATGTATGTATGTATGTATGTCTGTATGTATGTATGTATGTATGTATGTATGTATGTATGTATGTATGTATGTATGTATGTATGTATGTATGTATGTATGTATGTATGTATTGAACTCATTAACTGTATATGGATCGGTTAAATGAGACAGATGGGGGAGAGGGATACAATATGCTGTGGTATTCACCAGAGTGCTGGAGATCAGAGTGCAGAGTTCAAAGGTCACATCTGTTCCAGTGTCCTCTATTTTGTGGTTGTGGATCCCCCAGGACGAGGCAGTGGGAATCATTGGAGTGGTTTGTGTGCGAGTGTGTGAGCGTGTTTGTCTGTGTCTGTGTGTCTGTGTGAGTGTGTGTGTGTGTGTGTGTGTGTGTGTGTGGCCAGAGTGACAATCTGAGCGTGTTAGCGTAAAGATGGCTTCTGTTAGACTCAGCCGCTACAGCATGCTTCACGGTAGAGAGAGAGACAGAGAGAGAGTGATAGGAAAGGAGAGCGCGATAGAGGGGGGAGAGAGAAATGGTCGAGGAGAACGAGAGAGAAGTGGGAAGAAAGAAGGGAGTAGGGAAGGAAAGATACGGAATGGAATGAGGAGGAGTGAAGAAGAAGGGAAGAATGATCTCGGGAAAAAGTGACAGATGGAGTGTTATAGAAAGGGAGAAAAGGAGGGAGAGAGAGAGAGAGAGAGAGGATATAACTAGCAGTCACCCCGCCTCCATATTGCCTGCCACCCACTCCCACTTACCTACACTTAGCATTTACCAAAACCATTTAAACAGCCTCTGAAAGGGGAAAGAGAGGGGGAGAGAAACGGAAGCATAGAACGGAGCAGAAATGGGGTTCCAAAGAGCACAAAAGGGAGGGAATCTGTGTGGAGGCGCTGATAGTGTTGCCATAACGAGGCCCGGTTCCGCGTGCTAACAGGATTAGCGGTGGGAAGTGAGAACGCTGCAGTTTTCAAGGAACAAAGTCACTGTGTGGACGCTGGGGCTACCGCAGGGACGCTCACCCATCCGTTCATGCTCTCTTCCTCTCTCTCTCTCTCCCTCTCTCCCTCTCTCTCTCTCCCTCACTCCCCCTCTCTCTCCCTGTCTCTATCTCCCTCTCTCTCTCTCCCTCACTCCCCCTCTCTTTCCCTCTCTCTATCTCCCTCTCTCGCTCTCTCTCTGTCTCTTCCTCTCCCCCCTCTCTCTCTCCCTCTCCCCCCCCTCTCTCTCCCTCGCTCTCTCTCCCTCGCTCCTTCCCCTCTCTCTCTCCCTCACTCTCCTTGACTCTGTTCCTCTCTTCCCTCTAGTCCCTTCTCTGTCCTTCTCTTTCTCCATTTCCCCTTCCTTTCCTCCATCTCCTTCACCTTTTGTTTTATCTCTCTCTTTCTCTCTCTCTCTCTGCCTAATTGTCCATTTTCTTTTCCCTCTCTCTCCCTCTTTCCCTGTCTTCCTCCCTCTCTCTCTCTCTCTCTCTCTTTCCCTGTCTTCCTCCCTCTTTCTCTCTCCCCTTGATAATTTCTCTTCCTCCCTTTCTCTCTCCACTCCACTGCTAGGCCTGAGGGCTGTGCATTGACAGGCATGGTTCCGTTTGCAGACTGAAAGGCTGATTGATGTTGGAACTACCCAATTAAGTTGAGAAGCAATTATTGATAATGAAAGCTTAATGACACATTATTTGAAAATTCAATTGGCAATGGGAGCCTCAGTATTGGACACTTCTGATTGCCTGGCCATTTCGGTGATGTCATTCCGGGCTTGGCTGTTGTCTTCACACATTGCAGAATTTTAATGAAAATGAGTTCCTGGTAAATAGCCAAGCTTCTATCTTTCTCTTTGTCTCTTTCTATATCCCTCTTTTTCTCTATTTCTATATTCCTCTTTTGCTCTATTTCCCTATCTCTCTTTCTCTATCCCTCTGTCTCTGTCTCTCTCTTTCTCTATCACTCTTTATCTGTCTTTCTACTCACTGTCAGCTTTCTCGTCTCTCAACTCTTGGTTTCTCACTCTGTCTTTCTGATTTGTTCATTGCATGTCTGGCTTTCTGTCCCAATCACCTGACACAAAAACTTTAACAGTGTGTAGGTTTTTTATACACTGTTTAGCTGGAGCCTTGTTTCTCGCTGGACCGCACACACACACACACACACACACACACACACACACACACACACACACACACACACACACACACACACACACACACACACACACACACACACACACACACACACACACACACACACACACACACACACACACACACTCACACACACACATACACACACACACACACACTCCATGAATTACTTCAGGATGCCACATTTTTCGGTATGCATACTACATGGAATACTACATGGAATAAATTCAGCAAAAGGCTGATGAATACAAAACATACCTAGAGAAAATCAGCTTTGAAACGATGCATATCTTGGTGTCCTCCACCTACATTGATAACAGACATACCTTTAGACAATCTGGTTTTCCCATTTGTCCTGTCTGTCTCAGCAACTTTATTTTCATTTCCTTGATTTAAAAAACGTTTTCATTCTATGTGACTCTTCATTCTATGTAACATTTTTCTTAATAAGCCGATGCTTTTTGTTACATTCCCTCTCGCAAAGGATAAGACATTACATGCCTTGTATTACAATGTATTACACTACGGGGAAACAATACAATACAATACAATACGTTTTGGGACTCTTTTGAGTGTAGGAGAAATCTTTCTCCAGGAAATGAATTCAGTTCACACATAGATTTCAAGCGAGAAAAAATAGTACACTTTTATTTTACTTAATGCTGCTCATGTCATGTTATCTGAATGAGCTTCATCTCCATCCTAATAAACCACAAAGAGTATTGTTTAAAAAATAATAATCCATGAATAAGAAGTAAACACAAGCATTGATTAATTATGAAATAAATCAGGAATACATCAATGGTATACTTCTTCAATGGTATATATTTTCAAATCTAAAACTATCAGAGAGAAACAAATGAATAATTAGGGCCGAAGTGCTATTTCTTTACTTACTACAGAAATGAAACATATTCAAGAGTGAAGTGTGTAACTAATTTAAAGTGTATAGATCATGCTACCTGCTACCCTACTGTTGGAAAATCATACTTCATTATCTTACTTGATCACAACATCATTGACCCAATCACCAGTCGGTAATACAACCCGGCACAAAGTAGTTGGATTGCTTATGGATTGCAGCATCCTGCCATAGAAGGTAAAATACACACACTCACACACACACACACACACACACACACACACACACACACACACACACACACACACACACACACACACACACACAAACACACACACACACACACACAAACACGGAAACGGAAAAAGGAACGGAAAAGGAAACGGAAAAAGAAAAGGAAACGGAAACGGAAACGGAAACGGCATAACGTAAAATTGCCCAGATGGCAACTCACACAAATTATCCAGGAGAAGCCAAGTGATGCAAAAGTATTCAAAATGAGGCTAGCACAGGGCCATATCTTGTTTTAGAAATCAATTGTAATATTACCAACATAAATATTAGACTATTAGACAAAGTAGGACTTATGCTGGTATCAGATTACAAAATATTTCGTTTTTTTTTTCACACTGGTCACCAGGCCAGATAAGGCAATCATAGTGCCATGAAACAAAAACTGGAAACATGCCATGAATAAGCGCAGGTTGTAAATGAAAAACATTTTACATACAATATTTTGAAAGACGTCCCATCTCAAGAGCCATAAGGACTTTGCCAATTTGCAAGCTGCAAGGTCCTCACTGGAAGCCAGTAAAACTGTCTGTGAACACGTATGTCATGCCCCCAAAAATCTGCTAATTGATCCAATTCCATATTAGTGAGGTTCAATGCTTTGGAAAGGGTGCCAACTTAGTGTCTTGGCAGAAGGCCTAATGTAATCTGAGCCCCAATAGCATGACATAGCAGTACCTGCTAAGAGCAACCGATTGCATTTCTCCACCTCACATTCCTCTCCCCTTTCCACCAGGAACACCAGTGTCTGTGTCCTGCTTACCTACTATTTAAACTTTATTGAAAGTGTTTACATAGTTTTAGTCCTAGTTCTAGAGTGCAACATTAATATAGCTAGCTAATATAGCAACATTATATGTATTACTTTTGTCAGTGTGACCATGTCAAGGTTTGACCAGTTGTAGGTGATTCTAATGACAAGGCATTGCAGTGCTCCTTTTCCTTCTCATCCAGATATGAATGAAGAAGTTTAACATCCTCAGTGAAAGGAATAAGTTAGTTCCAGTTGGTTCCACTTTGTGAAATATACCTGGCAGAAGTTTCTGGCTGCTTTCCCAGTTCTCACCATCTATCTTTAACCCTTCCAACGCTAAGGTGCCCCGTGGGGCACTTGGTGGTATTTTTATTAATATAATTAAAAATCTCCGCGAGTTTTTGTCCTACAAACATAAAACTAACACCCACAGCAACCTTGAACCCTTTACTTTTTGGAAGTGTTAAAGAAGCATTCCGGATCAATTGCTATTCGCTAACGATATGCTAGCGGGTAAAAGTAACGAAATCTCTTTAAATGTGCTGACTTTGACATTATGACAAACTAGTTACTCAACAACTGTCCTAACACAGTCAAACCTCAAGCAAGTGCAACACAAGACAAAGCAAGACGGCTAATAAGCTACTTACTAGTTCGGCAGACAGTAGAAAGCCGGGCGGCGTCAGGCAATCTTACATTTAGCAGTTATAAGCCTATGGACCCTGGTATAGCAATAGCACAGGGGCGATTTTCCATATTAAAAGTCATCGTAGCGCCCCAATTATTTTCAAGCTGTTATTTAAAGGTAAAACTGCTTATCCTAACCCTAATCCTGAAGTATAATTGTTGCATAATGTTACTTTAACCAAGGCTTTACTTTCAAAGAGTTCTGAAATCTTTGTCAGACTTTGTCCCAGTTTCAAAGCAAGTGAAGAAGCCTTGAATGTACCATTTTCTTGTCTGTAACTTGCCACATGCTACACTGCACAGACAGTCTGCATGAAGTTGGCTGGTGTGATCATGTCCTGTGTATTTATAAGAGATGTGACTTATCTCGCGCTAAGCACAAGTTTACCCAGTTCTGTCAACTTCTGTCAGATGTACTCATGCTTTGACACATCACTGCTTAGCCTGTTACAAAGGTGCTCTCCCAGCTCCATGATACACTCATCACCTTTGACTGCGACTGAAACTCTGTCTGGACGTCTTTAGATGCTGCCATAATACTTTATTGATCAAAAGGCCTAGGCAGTAAGAGCAGTGGACAAATCCCTTAACCTCTGCATCTTTATTTGGTCTTTAACAAGGAATAGGACTTCTATTCCCTGTTTGAAGAACGTCTTAGCTATGTGTTTTTTCCGCATTAACTCTAGACAGCCTTTTCCACCTCCAATTCATTGTGATGCCTTTTTTCCTGAATGATTTGACATTTCTGCAGAACAAGCAGTGCAATTTTTTTATCATACAGTGTCACCATACTATTTGAAACAATATCATGGTCGTTTGTATCAAATGCTGTGCTGGGATCGAGGAGGACTAAAATGGCCCAAGAACCAGACTGAACAGCGAGGAAGAGGTTGTTATGTACCTTCAACAGAGCGAAGTCTGCACTATGCAGAGCTCTAAAACCAGACTGGATGTTGAATGTTTTCAGGTAAGAGGAAACATGGTTTTCCAAAAATCTTACAAAAATAAATAAATGGTAGCTTGGAGATGGGCCTGTAGTTTTTTCTGATCATTTGGGTTAGGGTTAGGGTTACACACACACACAGACACACAGACACACACACACACACACACACACACACACACACACACACACACACACACACACACACACATACACATACACCTCAGACTGCTTAGAGGATTCATGTGTGTGTGAGACCACCTCAGTCTGCTGGGAGAATTCATGTGTGTGTAAGACCACCTTAGGTTGCTGGGAGAACGACGCTGGTTTAAACTGACCGGATGATGTGTCTCTGAGGGTCATTGAAACAAGTCAGGAGCTGTTAACAACAACAGTGCGGGGCGACAGCGGTACAGGTTGTACAGAAGTCGTTTAGTAATCAGTAGGTTGCTAGTTCAATTCCCTGTCAAAGTGTCCTTGAGCAAGACACTGAACCCCTAATTGCACCTGATGTGCAGTGTGTCATCAGTGTAAATGTGCATACATCCTTGTAAGTCGCTTTTATAAAACTGTCTGCCAAATGAATAAATGTAAAATGCAGAGTAAGCCTTGGGTTTTTTTTAGTTTTGAAAGAGCTACACAGCCCAGAGTCAGCGGTGCAGATGGGATTTTTAAACTGGGGGGGACGCTAACATCGCCTAATCAGCTGTGCAGAGTTCTTAACTGATGATTGTCGCCTTATGTAGGGAGAGTGGGGGGGACGGATCGAGGTCGCTATGAATCTGTCCCCCCCCGTCCCCAGTGCTATCTGCGCCCCTGCCCAGAGTGCCAGAGCAGGGTGAGTTGAAGAGAGTGACCAGGTCCTCAGTGTCGGTGCAGGAGGGAAGGGCATCTGAGATACGGGGTGAGAGAGCATGATTGTGTTGGGAACAGGTGTGGCTGTGGCTGAGGTTATAGGGTGTGGGGCTGGGGTTATAGGGTGTGGGGCTGGGGTTATAGGGTGTGGGGCTGGGGATGGGGTTATAGGGTGTGGGGCTGGGGCTGGGGTTATAGGGTGTGGGGCTGGGGTTATAGGGTGTGGGGCTGGGGATGGGGTTATAGGGTGTGGGGCTGGGGTTATAGGGTGTGGGGCTGGGGATGGGGTTATAGGATGTGGGGCTGGGGTTATAGGGCGTGGGGCTGGGGATGGGGTTATAGGGTGTGGGGCTGGGGCTGGGGTTATAGGGTGTGGGGCTGGGGATGGGGTTATAGGGTGTGGGGCTGGGGTTATAGGGTGTGGGGCTGGGGATGGGGTTATAGGGTGTGGGGCTGGGGTTATAGGGTGTGGGGCTGGGGCTGGGGTTATAGGGTGTGGGGCTGGGGATGGGGTTATAGGGTGTGGGGCTGGGGTTATAGGGTGTGGGGCTGGGGCTGGGGGTAGGTGGGAAGTGGGACAAGACAATGTGGATTCAAACACGACCATGAGTTGGTCAGAGACATCAGTGTCAACGATTTCAAGGTTGAAGACAGAGGAACCAGATGATAATACAAGATCACATGCACACACACACACACACACACACACACACACACACACACACACACACACACACACACACACACACACACACACTAGTTTGTGTGAGACAGATTAGGTAGCGTGTGCAATCATAGACAGCTCACAGTCTGGGCTTGGGCGAGGACTGCTGATACACATATGCGTCATGTTTGATTAAGCTGGGAATTGTCTATCCCTCCACGCCATAACAAAGTGCTCTGTCAGTCTGGGTGGTGTTGGAGCGAGAGAGAAAGGGATGGAGAGAGAGAGAGAGAGAGAGAGAGAGAGAAAGGGCGGGGGAGACAAAATGGGAGAGAGAGAGAAAGATAGAAAGAAAGAGAGGAAGAGACTAAACAGGAGAGAGAGCGAGAGTAGGAGAAGCAGAGACAGAGAAGGAGAGAAAAACAGAGACACAGAGAAGGAGAGAGAGGGAGGTTGAGAAGGGTATGGATGGATAGACTGAGAGACACAGAGAGAAGGAGAGAGAGAGGGAGGTTGAGAAGGGTATGGATGGATAGACTGAGAGACACAGAGAGAAGGAGAGAGAGAGGGAGGTTGAGAAGGGTATGGATGGATAGACTGAGAGACACAGAGAGAAGGAGAGAGAGAGGGAGGTTGAAAAGGGTATGGATGAGAGACTGAGAGACACAGAGAAGGAGAGAGAGGGAGGTTGAGAAGGGTATGGATGGATAGACTGAGAGACACAGAGAGAAGGAGAGAGAGAGGGAGGTTGAGAAGGGTATGGATGGATAGACTGAGAGACACAGAGAGAAGGAGAGAGAGAGGGAGGTTGAGAAGGGTATGGATGGATAGACTGAGAGACACAGAGAGAAGGAGAGAGAGAGGGAGGTTGAAAAGGGTATGGATGAGAGACTGAGAGACACAGAGAGAAGGAGAGAGAGAGGGAGGTTGAAAAGGGTATTGATGGAGAGACTGAGATACACAGAGAGAAGGAGAGAGAGAGGGAGGTTGAAAAGGGTATTGATGGAGAGACTGAGATACACAGAGAGAAGGAGAGAGAGAGGGAGGTTGAAAAGGGTATGGATGGAGAGACTGAGAGACAGAGAGAGAAAGAGGATAAGCACCAGCTCTAATCATTGGAGCAGTGGATGTTCTGAGCATGTCGTCCTTGATGTATGAAAGGGAGAAAGTTCTGTCATTTGACCGTCCTTTGATGGCTATCAATGAACGGAGATAATGTAACTGAGTTACCTGTTGGATTTAAGTCCATGTGGGTGTGTATGTGGTTGTTTGTGTGCGTGTTTGTGGTTGTTTGTGTGCATATGTGTAATTGTTTGTGTGTGTGTATGTGATTGTTTGTTTGCGTGTATGTGATTGTTTGTGTGCGTGTATGTGATTGTTTGTGTGCGTGTATGTGGTTGTTTGTGTGTGTTTCATGTTTCTGTGTGTTTGTGTGCAGCTGTGTGTGTGTGTATGAGTCTGTATGCATGTCTGAGTGTGGTGTTTGTGTGTAAACATGTGCATCGTGTATGTACATTTATATAGGTAGCCATTCCCTGTGAGTGGAGCCAGACACAATTTGATTTTATATAAATTAGATTTTGTGTCATGTTTACTTTGTAAATAAATAAACAAATGAGACAAATAAATGAATAAATCCTCCTTACTGCCCTGCACTGCTGGAAAACACTTATGCAAATATGTCATCTGTCTGTCCCTGTAAAGCCAAGCAGGTGAATAATAAACGCACACGCACGCACACACATACACACCCACTGCAGTGGCTTGCCAGCATACATCCTGAATGGCCTTATATAGCTCAGTCTAGCTGAGCGCAGGCAGTAGCTCCATCTCTTCCCCAGTTCCCATGCTCTGCGGCTCAAGCAGAGGAGAAAAGGGCATACATTTGATGCAAATACGCACTGGCTTCATGCAATTTCAAATGAAACACTTCTCCTTAATAGGGGTGTGGTTCAGCATGTGTGAGCTCTTGTGTGTGTGCGTATGAGTGTGTGTGTGTGTGTGTGTGTGAGTGTGTGTACGTATGTGTGTGTGTGTGTGTGTGTGTGTGTGTGTGTGTGTGTGTGTGCATGCGTGCGTGCGTGCGTGCGTGCGTGTGTGTGATCAATGTCAAGTTTTAGTCTCTCATTTACTATATAGACGTCACAATAACATTTCACAAATCAGACTCAAGGCTCCACAAAATGTAATCAGTGTTGGTGTCTAGCACACGCAGTGTGTCCTTGTATCTACACCATCTATAGGACAATATGAGCTTACAGAAGCTAGGTAGGGCAGACGTGTATCTTCAATGGTGGCTTCCTATGTAAAGCATCTGGACTGGATGAGGAGCCGAAAGCCAATGCCTCATAACACACAGGGGGTGACTACCACACACACACACACACAAACACACAGACACACACACACACACACACACACACACACACATACATACACACACACACACACATACATACACACACCGCATACACATACAAACACACATACACACACACAGGGGGTGACTCAAACGGGCTTCTATTATCTTCAAAGCCAGGTGAGAGATTCCATCCATTTTGTGACTTTATACATACACACAAATGCGCTCTCTCCGTCTCTCTCTCTCTCTCTCTCTCTCTCTCTCTCTCTCTCTCTCTCTCTCTCTCTCTCTCTCTCTCTCCCACACACACACAAAATTACAGCTGGAACAAATGAAGTGACTATCCTCACACACATCCCTACACACACCCAGGTGAGCTAAGTCAAGTCAAATAAGAACTCTGCTGCTGGTTGTGCACTGAGGCGAGACATGAAACAGCTGAGGCTGGAGCTTTCAGAGGCTGACTCACACTCGCACACGCACACACACACACTCCCACATGCACATGCACATGCACACGCACACACTCCCACACACACACACACACGCACACTCCCACATGCACACGCACACACTCCCACACGCACACGCACACACTCCCACACGCACACGCACACACACACACTCCCACATGCACATGCTCACGCACACACTCCCACACACACACACACACACACACACACACACAGGCTTTTCCCTACTTTTCCCTTACTCTGATTCCCCCTCATTTCTTCTCTTTCACCCTCTCTGTCTCCCTCAATCCCCCCCCCACACACACATACACCCACACACACACACACACACACACACCCCACACACACACATACACATACACACACACGCACACCTACGTCTGAGACAGAGTCTGTCCAACTCTCTCTGAGTTCTCAGTGTCTTCCTTCATGAATGGCAAACTTTGCACTAAGCGACTTGGCAGAGATGGAGCTGCAGCATTATTGTTTCAATGTTCCGCACGAACGAGTTCATCCATCAAGCTCTCGCATGTCATAAAGCAGCAAGCTTTTCATTATGCCCTCAGAAGTTAGCAAAGGGGTCGGCCGTACGGCACGTCCAACATTAAGTCCCAAGTAATTTGTCTTCATCAGATCCGCTCAAAGCTAAGCAAGCTTTCCCTGTCCTTCTCCCACAATGCAGTGTGTGGATGAGAGTAGAGGAAGTGGGCTAGGGGCGTAATGGAATCACAGTCATAATGCCGTCCACTGACTGGGTAATGATCCATAACTCCTTGGGTCCTCGTTTCATTGACGGGCAACGAGCAAAATCCATCGCGCGTGAACCAAAGCTACTGTGTGGCGTGTGGGAGCGTCGCGATGACCCGCCCACCCATGTTTGCGTTTAGGATCTTGCTCATGGTAATACATTGGCAAATTGTTTTTTGCCAAGTTCTTGAATTAGCTTTAATTTGTGCACGGGGGACTTTGCTCATTGCCTGTTGCCTGTCAATGACATAAGGGCCCAGTGTGTGTGTGTGTGTCTGTGTGTGTGTGTGTGTGAGTGAGAGATGGACTCTCCCTTAGACGCCAGCGCTTCACTGGTACCAGGTCAGAATCACTATGATGCAGGTAGAAATCTGCTCATTAATTCAGGGGGCGAGGTGCAACCACTGTTCTGAGATGCTGAAGGCTGCAGAAACCACAACAGCAAGCAAATGGAAGCAAATATCTGCAGTGAACCAAAATATGAATGTATTACAAGTGGCAATATTGTTGGTTGCATTAGTTTAGTGTTTGAGTTGCAATGCTCAAGAAGGGGGATGGGGATAAAAAAGGGGGGGGGTGAAACACATCCCTAAACGAGCTAACCCCCTGCCCTAAAGGATGGCGATGATGAAGATGAGAGTTAAACCTGGCCCCTGGCATGTCCGCTGGGAGACCCCAGTGCTGTACACGAAGGCTAGAGGGTCTTCAATCAGCTCCAGCTTCTGAAGGGATCCTCCGCACAAACTTCATAATATTTTTATCGATTTCCTTCCCCTTTCCTTCTCCTTCCATCTTTTTCTGGCTCTGGGTGAGACTTCAATCTACCTCAAGAATTTCATTTATTTTCTGTGTGAAGCAGGCAGCAGCAGCAGCATCGGCAACGACAGACTCAACTAATAGTTTCTCGCAGTAGCTTGTCAGGGGGAAAAAAAGGATTGCCAGTAATGTATTCTGTCTGAGGCTCCTCTAATTACATCCCAGAATGACTCCAGTATAGCTTAATACAAAATTTAATTGGCAATGAACTTGGTGAGGATGAAGAAAGCGAAGCGAGGCCTCCAACCGCTCCCCCCCCTCGTTCATTACCGTCCCTAATGCAACAGGAGAGGCCCTCTTTATTTACTCTAGCCCGGCAGTGGAACGGGGCGGCGCACGGAACCTGTGGTGGGCCGACACGCTGTTTAGGGGGAAAAACACCAGAAGAAGAGGAGGCAGAAGAGAGGAGGGGGAAAGAAGAAGGGAGGGAGGAAGGATAGGACAAAGAAAGGAATCAAAACAAATGAAAAAAAATAGCCAAGGCCTCCTCTGGAAGAGTTTCATCACCAAAATTGGCTCTTGAGGTAGCGGTGGCATCTGCTTGTCATTTGCCACCTGTTGCCTCCTCCTGCCGTATCGCCCGCGGGACAATCGGCGCGTCCCCGGCATCATTAGGGCCGCTGTGGCTGTCAGAGACGCCCACCACAGAGACGCGCTTTACTCAGGGACAACTCTGGGGTACACAGAGAAAACACTTCAATACATAGCTCTCGGTAAGGAACTGTGTCTTGTTTAGGCTTACCTGCTCTAGGAAGTGTGTTTAGGAGGGAGGTTTCAACTCAAAAGTTCTCCTACCTCCAAAAACTCCATATCCACCCAAGCAGGTCCACTGATAAAAAAAAAAAAAGACATGATATACGCATCGTATAGTTTACTCCAAATGTATGTGTCACATCTTTAAGATTTTAAATAGTCTACCATCTGGTGTTAGATAACAGCAGCTTAGATTTGTCAGTGTATCTATTACAGGTTAGAAAGCGAGTAATATATGTTTGAAAATGTGTACACTAATCCACGCCAGAAGTTACCTGGCATTCTTTTCAAGATAAATTCAGCTATGTGCTTTGCGACATTGACAAGAGCTTATCGTTATCTGAAACCCAGACATGCATCCAAATAGCTGACAAGAAATTAACTTCGATGAAATTATGTTTTTTCATCCTAATACCATACACACACACACACACACAGACACAGACACAGTCACAGACACACACACACACACACACACACACACATACATACACACACACACTCACACACTCACTCACACACACACACGCACACACACACACATACACACACACACACACACACACACACACACACACACACACACACACACACACACACACACTCCCACACACACACTCACTCCCACATACACACATGCAGTGACAGAGACATAATTTAGTGCCGGGGGCCTTCTATGTTTGTGAGAGATAGGGGTTAATATGTAAGGGTAATGGACTGAGACTAGTAATGAAGCATGAACAAACCCATCTACAGGTGTCAGCATGTGCATTCTCCCTGCCTGCCTAATCAGCATCAGCATCATACTGCTGTCATGACAACACAGCAGCACCCAAACACCATCAGCATCCTAAAGCCAAGCTGTTTCGCCATGACCAAACATGCTGCATTACAGGAAGATGGCCATGAGCCAATCAGATTGTCCCATGCCTTCTGGTATTCTTCCATGCCCTCTCCCCAGATCAGGGCCAGTTGAACTTCAGGAGTCACCTGATATCTGTCAGATCTTTTCAGATAAGCACTCTTTCAGTCCACTCATTTCATGCTGCATGGAAGATGTCTCTTTATAAGGGCACTTTCAGTCTTATGACCTGGCGGTAGACCTTAGTTCTTAGACACCTTACGCAGGTTTCTAGAAATGACCTCCAATATTAGGGCACCTAAAATAACAGGTTTAAGGCAAGTAAGGATGCTACGTGTAGACAAAGGTTGGGATGTCTAATTTCATTCGAATGATGCTCATATTTCTTTCCATCCATATTCATTAGTGTTATGAATATGTGCCTGATAATAAAATAAATAAAATAAAACACACACACACACCTCAAATCATAATATTTGGAAGATAATTTGTCATTTATTTTCATACAGAGTTCTCCTGTATCTGAGTGAGATGTGAAACATTAGGCTTCAGGCTCCTGACACAAGCACAGAAGGGAGGATATTAGACAGTGCCACCAGAGACACACACACACACCCCCACACACACACACACACACACACACACACACACACACACACACACACACACACACACACACACACACACACACCTCCTGTCCCCTCCAGTCTTGTCTGAGCTCCGTGTCTTCTTTCTCTGTGTGGAGGAAGACATTAAGTGTTCAGCGGCTGAATCAGCCGGAACAGATCATATGTGACTTGATGTCATGAGGAATGCCGGGTTCAATTTGGACTCCGCTTTTGACTGGTTCATCTCCGCGGTGATCCCCGCCTCCGCCGCGTGGCCCATGGCATCCACATTGTTTACACTCAAATGGAAGATGGCACATCAATTAGCAAGACACACTGTGGACAAAGTGTGCATTAAAGAGGAACAACCCCTTAACCCTGTGGAGAAAAAACCTCCTCATCTGTCGCGATGCTTTTGAGGTTAGAAGGTGCTGAGCTGGGAAAAACCATGAACAGAACACGATGCATCTCTCTGTCACACACACATCAACAGGCATGGTTATACAAAGACATACACACTCAGAATCAGAATCAGATTTAATTGGCCAAGTAAGTTTGCACAAACAAGGAATTTGTCTTGGTACAGTGGCTCTCAGTGTGCTCACACATATTACACAAAATATACATCACAACACAAAACAATACAACAGTGCAAAACAATACAACAGTGCAATGGTCTAACAGTCTAAAACAAGAAGTCTAAAAAAAGTATAGACAAGGAGGAATAGTGCAAAGAAGAGGAGAGTCCAGAAAGTGCAGGAATGAATTAATACTATACGGCATGAGTATGACGGTTATACAGTAATTATAATAATACTAATACCTTTTAGTTATAAGGCGCCTTTCATTACACTCAAGGTTGCCGTACAACAATCAACAATTCAATTAATACAATTTAAAATACACAAAGCAGAGCAGCAGCAAAACAACAACAGACAGGAACATAATAAGTTATACGCCTGCCTAAACGGGTGGGTTTTGAGGCTAGATTTCAAAAGGGAAATTGAGTTTGAGTCACTGTTGCTGATGTCAGGGGGGAGGGAGTTCCAGAGGTGAGGGGCAGAGTGGCTGAAGGCTCTAGATCCCATGGTGGACAGATGGGCTCGGGGGACGGTCAGGCTGATGGAGGAGGCAGACCTGAGAGACAGGGTAGGGACATTGATGTGGAGGAGGTCAGAGAGGTATGGAGGAGCGAGGTTATGGATAGCCTTAAATGTATGGACGAGGATTTTATAGTCAATGCAGTGTTTTATAGAAAGCCAGTGGAGTTGATGTAGAACTGGAGTGATGTGACTGATGGATGGTGTTCTAGTGACGATACGGGCGGCAGCATTCTGAACCAGTTGAAGCTTATGGAGAGGTTTGTGTGGGAGACCAAAGAGAAGGGTATTGCAGTAGTCCAGGCGGGAAGTGACAAGGGAGTGAACCAGGATTGCAGCGCTGTTGGGAGTGAGTGAGGGGCGGAGGTGTGTGTGTCTGGGCGTTTTGACGAACAGAGATCTATAAGGCCTGCCAGAGGGGAGGAGTTGGAATAGGTTGTGTTGAGGGTGTGAGGAAGGACTCACAAAAATGCACCCATAAATATATATACACACACACATGTACAGTATGTGTATCTGATTCCTCCATGAGAATCCCCGTCTGGGTTATAACAGTCAGATGACAGTGCTGTGATGGTACACTATATTAGTCACTGTATGTGTGTGTGCGTGTGCGTGTGCGTGCGCGTGCGCCTGCGTGTGCGTGTGCGTGTGCTTGTGTGTGTGTGTGTGCGTGTGCGTGTGCGTGCGCCTGCGTGTGCGTGTGCGTGTGCTTGTGTGCGTGTGTGTGTGTGTGCGTGTGCGTGTGCGTGTGCGTGTGCGTGTGCGTGTGCGTGTGCTTGTGAGTGTGGCTTGTCCACAGCTTCTGTGGTAGTTTCATCAGCAGGACATGAAGCGGATAGGGATGTGTGTGATGTGTGCGGATGCTTGTGTGCATGACCGTGCATGTGTGAGAGAGAGAGAGAGTGTTTGTATGTGTGTGTGTGTGTGTGTGTGTGTGTGTGTGTGTGTGTGTGTGCATGACTGACATGCAGTGTTGAGACTAACTAAGTAACGCGTTACTGTAATTCCACTACTTTTAGCGGTAACGAGCATGTAACTAAGTATTTGATTAAATCGAGTAACGCAGTTACAGTTACTGCAATCTAAATTAGTTCGTTACCCGCGTTACTATCTTTTGTGGAAAATTAACACTTGCAGACAAGAAGACAAGATAGACCTACTTTAGCTTCTTCTGATCTGACGTCGCAGGACCAGTGCGACCGCACATGAAAGACACTCTGCTACCCAGATCCACGACCGCTTACACACACAAACACACACACATTGCACCTGCATACAATCACGCACGCATGCACACACACACACAAAGACACGCACAAGGCTGTACATACGCAACTGTCTCCCATTTCCCAGGACTGCTAACACACACACACACACACATTGCACTTGCATACAATCACGCACGCACTCACACACGGATATACAACCGCAATTATTTCTCCCATTCTCCACGGCCGCTAACACACATTCATTGCACTTGTATACAATCGCGCATACATATGGAATGAAGGCTAGGACACCGATCGTGGTTTCCAACATTTATTGTTTAACCAGAAAACGCGTGGAATCTATTACCAACTGTATAAGGTGTTCGTGTCCTCAGTCATCTTGGCTGTCGGGCAACGGCGAAAGAAGCGCCACCGGGACCAGTGGGAACTTATAAACAGTTCCTACCTTGATCAGGGTGGGGATTGCCAGCGATTAGGATGTATTAGAAAGATATTATTCTAATTATATATTTAGCATATTGTGAATACTGTGTGGGTGTTTCAGGGTATTTTGTGAACTGAACCACTAATTGATTATTTTTTATCCCCCTACTTTTTATATGGTGTTAATACTGTAAGCCAATCACTAATGTAGTAAAAAAAAAAAAAAAACACTGTTAAATGACTGAGACAGTTATTTTGTGTTGAGTTAAGTGTTAAAAGGGACTTGCTTGATTTGAAGGCATGTTGCCCTGTTGTTTAAAATAATTAGGTACAAAATATATATGTTTATTGGGTTTGACTGTTCAGTACTGTTCATATTCATTATATTAAACGCAGATATAAAA
>NC_137920.1:71077884-71087884 GCF_963457725.1 Sprattus sprattus
TGGTGTGATGTGGTGTGGTGTGGTGGTGTGGTGTGGTGCGGTGCGGTGTGGTGCAATGTGGTGTGGTGTGGTGTGGTGGTGTGGTGTGGTGTGGTGGTGCGGTGCGGTGTGGTGCAATGTGGTGTGGTGTGGTGTGGTGGTGTGGTGTGGTGTGGTGTGGTGGTGTGGTGTGGTGTGGTGTGGTGTGGTGTGGTGTGGTGTGGTGTGGTGTGGTGCGGTGTGGCTTGGTGTGGTGTGGTGTGGTGTGGTGCGGTGTGGTGCGGTGTGGCTTGGTGTGGTGTGGTTCACATCATCAGGATCTAGAATCACACTCTATCTGTTGATGCCATTTCATAGCCATCCACCTGAATGATTCCCTGCTACTAAAACTAATTAGCAAGCAAACAAACAAACAAACAATCCTTGCAGCACTGGTTATTTCAGACCCATAACCTCTGGAGCTGTTTTGTGTTGTAAGGTAAAGATACTTATAGCAGGTGTCCTCCTATTACCATACTCATTTCTCACACACAAAAGAAATAATTTGGCATCCAGCACACATACTGTCTGATTAGGTTGATCAATATTTTTCTTTTAGTTTTTATTTTCTACTTTTACATATGATGTGTTTTTGTGTTTGTTACGTTTGGTCTACGCAAGCTGAAAACGGTCTACCTGCAGGCACTACGTAATCCAGAAGCCTTGGCTCTGACCTGTGACCTTGAAATACATAGCATTGACCCCTGATATTAATAGCATTTATATACATAGCAAGCATACTGACAAAACACTTTGGGCAAACCCATGCCCTCATAGACTCCTGTTGTGGTGCGGGGTAGTGTGGTGTGGTGCGGTGTGGCGCAGCGTGGTGCGGTGTGCTTGTGTGTGGTGCAGCTTGGTGTGGTGCATATCATCAGGATCTAGAATCACACACTATCTGTTGATGCCATTTATTAAATGTGCTGTAATTGCCACTCTTAAAAAGTGTAAAGGGCTAAAGCCAGAATCAGAAATGGTGTTAAAATTGCTATAATTGCAATTACAATGTTTAACAGTCATTTTATATCCAAAATGTGTGACTGTACAGCTGTCCAGTCCATGTGCAGCTTATTGATGATATCCGTTCAGAAACTCTATGATCTCTGTCCAGCGCACAGTATCAGGATAACAAAAGCATTTCAAAGTGCTTTGAAGTGAGAGCCTGCGCTTACTGGCTGTACCCAGACAAGCAAGGAAAAAAAACTTCAGTCTCTTACTCTGGTGCGCAATAATATTAGTTCTTTTCAAACTTTGAAAAAAGTGCAATCATCTGTTTTTGCTCATAAATTGGTTTGAAATGGGGACCGTCAAATATGGTTAGCCTACTTTATCCAGCTTTCCTTGGCATCATCTGCAATCCTCTGAAGAGTACCCTGTCAAGCATGAAGCTTCTGGGACCATCTTTGGGTAAATGTCAACTAAATAAAAAAATGTTCAGCTTTTTAAACATTTATCTGGTGAACATTTCAGCCGAGGGGACCAGGGCAACCCCCTGGGAGGCCTCTGAAGAGGTATTTTAACCGGAGATAAGACATTAAATACCCCCATGTGGTATAAGGCATTGAATACCCGCATGTGGTATAAGGCCTTAAATACCCCCATGTGGTATAAGGCCTTAAATACCCCCATGTGGTATAAGGCCTTAAATACCCCCATGTGGTATAAGGCCTTAAATACCCCCATGTGGTATAAGGCCTTAAATACCCCCATGTGGTATAAGGCCTTAAATACCCCCATGTGGTATAAGGCCTTAAATACCTGCATGTGGTATAAGGCCTTAAATACCCGCATGTGGTATAACGCCTTAAATACCCGCATGTGGTATAACGCCTTAAATACCCCCATGTGGTATAAGGCCTTAAATACCCGCTTGGATCAGTGCTGTGACCCGTGGAAACCTGCTTTTTTCCGAAAAACAGTTCACATTTTGAAACACTTTTGTGATCGATGTTGTCTGTGAAATACACATGTTGTCTGTGTAATAGACCAACTTAGATGTTGTTGGACCTCTTCTGTACCTCTTAGTTGTAATACGACAGCCAATATTTTGAGTCTTTAAGTGTAATGAAACCATAAGGTTGGTTATTGTGATATTTTGACAGCAACCTATAATTATGTAACTGGATCCTACTTTATTCTTCTCACCATAAACTTCTAAATACATTTTTTTGTAAACTAAATGTACCACATTGACTGCTGATCTTTACTTTTATAAAGTGTTCCACTGTCACCCAGAGGGCACCAACTAAAAGGACGTTAGGTGATGCCGATGAATAGTCTGCTGCTGCCATCATGTTCACCGCATTCAGCGCAGGACCCAGAGGAGTATAAATGCATTGATTTTTGAGTTCATCATTTGAGATGTGCAAGCGTTTTCATTAGTAGAGGATGCTTCATTCTGTGAGATGATCGAAGAAATCACTGGGGAAAAGATGCCCATGTGCAGGAAAACGTTGATGCAGCAGATTGAAGAAGGATTTTTAGAAAATGAAGGAGGCAGTAACTGAAACACTCAAACAGTTCGAACCGCTCAAACAGTATACACAACGGCAGAAATATGGATGACTTCATTGGAATCACTTGTATGCAGATCTAGCCAGGGACATTGGAAAGAAAGCTGGATGCTTTAGGCATGAGAAATTATACATGGACGCTACACATATGATGTCATTGCTGAAAAAATAACTAAGATTCATGATGAATTTCTTTTTTGCAGTTTTAGTCTTTTCTTGATGAGGAGCGTTAGTGAATATGGTAGTTTAGATTTAGAAGACGACAAGAATAGCATGGATAGCATGTCTGCTGACATCACTGTAACTATTCACAAGGAGCAAGAGCAGGAAGAGCTCAACTTTGTAAATTAGTTTTGCCCCCGAGCCATCAATGTGCGGTGCACGTCCTGAATCTTGTTACCACAACTAATCTGTGCACGGCTGCATCACGGGGAGCCTCATGAAAATTGCTACAGAAGTGCTATGTCAAATTGTGCTGCCTTTTGGAACAAGGCTTATCACTCATCAGTAGGGCTAACACGATCGAAAACATTGCAAACATGATGCGAGTTAGGGAAAGGTGGGCAAAGACAATGAGTCTTACGGAAGCTCAGTTGACTGAAGTCTGCGACCATATGTATGTGGCCAAACAAGACCCTCAAAAAACTGTTCTGAAACCGCTCGCATACACGATCAACCATCTCCGGGGGTAGCTTCAATCTTTTGCTACAGCAGATACACTCCTGTTTCGTTACAGTGAATTCTCGCCTCTGTTCTGAAATCTCCTTCCTCATCTATTCTCCCTCTCTTCTCTTCTCCTCTATTCTCCCTCTCCTCTCCTCTCCTCTCCTCTATTCTCCCATTCCTATATTCTCCCTCTCCTCTCCTCTCCTCTCCTCTCCTGCATTCTCCCATTCTCCTCTCTGTCTGATGATGATTTATGATCAGTCATTTCAAAGCTTTGAGGTTAGCCTCGTGATTTCTGATGATCACTCATATCAAAGCTTAGAGGTTAACCTCGTGATTTCAGATGATCAGTCATATCAAAGCTTAGAGGTTAGCCTCGTGATTTCAGATGATCAGTCATATCAAAGCTTAGAGGTTAGCCTCGTGATCTTTAGAGGATGAGAGGCTGGTGTGTTTTTGAGGGAACTGTCGACTCAAGCCCCTTATTACTGGGAGACTGTGGGCATGAAAGCAATGGTTCTCTTTGAGGGTTTTTAAGTGAAACCTTCATTGCCCTGGATCTACCGAATATACCTATTTTAGACGGCCAGGGAGCAAAGAAAGGGAGAGGGTGAGAGAGAGAGAGAGAAAGGGAGAAAGGGAGCGAGAGAGAGAGGGAGAGAGAAAGGTTTGTGCGAGAGAGAAACAGTGTTGAAACAGAATAATTAAAGACAGAGGAAAGAGATTAAATGAGAGATTGAGGCATTCGACATGGTTGCCGGAAAAAGAACTCTGGGCGTGAGAGGCCCATTACAAAGACATTTCAGGTAGTACTTGACCTGCTACACTGGTGCAAATATGGACCCTGCCCCTTTGGCATCCTAAATCTATATCTCTATCATCTCTAACTCATGACCTCTTTAAGCTCAAGCTCTATCAGGGTGGCAGTGGGTTATTCCTCCACATGGTCTCTTATGTAACCCACTAACTACCAGTGAAAACACACTTCTGAAAACACACTCCATTGCGCTTAACAGCACTGGACATGATTTGTTCCATGTGTTGCATGTTGAGCAGATTCAAAAGGTCCAGTCCCCTTTGCCTCTTCCATTCCTGGCATCTCCTCAGAGAGAAGCTCCATCTTAGCCTGACCTGTGGTGACCCCCTGCCTAAAGTACACTCCATTGGGGCCTAACCCTTCAGGCCTCTGTCCATATATCTCATACACCTGGGGACACACATGGGGAATCACCTGCTCTCGGGGCGTGATTCGTTTTTTTTCTCTCACAGCCCTCCCCTTGGACCCCCTCTCTCTCTCTGCAAGCACCCGCAGCACTCTGCTCTGGCTGTCTGAGTGCTGGATTTATGTGCTGAATCCTGCTTTATTTTTTGGTGGCACCAATAAAAAAAGATTTGGGGAAAAAATGGCAGCGATTGTTGTTGTTTACGATGTTCTATCAGTTCTCACCACACAACGACGTCTCATCTTTGCTCCTTGAATGTCGATATGTAATGGTGTGGAGTTTTTGAAACTTACTACGTGTAAAAAAGACGAAAAATGTAATGTTTATTTTTAAGCCTCGAAAGTTGCACTGGGTGCCTTTAAAGGGGGCGCTTCAGTCCTCTTTGCCTTGCAGTAATTCGCCCTCTGGTTCTTCAGCTAGCATTTGTGATTCTGGGAAAGATTTGATTTTAGACGGAGATGAATGCTTTTTCTCATTGTGGTGTTTGTCCAGCACCCAAGGGATGGCGATTCTAATATTAATATCGACTTGTCCTCTCTGGACACTGCTGCCTCATTGGGATGGCGATACTAATATAAATATCGACTTGTCATCTCTGGACACTACTGGCTAATTGGGATGGCGATACTAATATTAATATCCTCTTGTCCTCTCTGGTCACTACTGCCTCATTGGGATGGCGATACTTATATAAATATCGACTTGTCCGAGTTGTCTGCTCTAGATACTGCTGGCTCATTGGGATGGCGATACTAATATTAATATCCTCTTGTCCTCTCTGGTCACTACTGCCTCATTGGGATGGCGATACTTATATAAATATCGACTTGTCCGAGTTGTCTGCTCTAGATACTGCTGGCTCATTGGGATGGCGATACTAATATTAATATGTCATTTTCCAACATGTCCGCTCTGGACACCGTTTTGATCATCGGGATGGCGGTACTAATATTAATATTGACTTGTCATACATGTCTGTTCCGGACACCGCTGGGCACACAAACCTACTCTAATTTGCAGTGTTGGCAGCAGTCCTGTCTGCGGTTGTGCGTAACTAGTGAGCCAGGTACTTCAGGCTCTGTCCTTCGTTGGAACCGGCGCTCCAGATGAAAGGTTTTCCCAAACAGGCCCACTGATGTTTGCTCAGACAGCAGCTGAGCTGCGGCGGCTCGGGGCCAGATGTGGGGCGGATGCGCGCTAGACTAGGCGTGTGTGTGTGTGTGTGTGTGTGTGTGTGTGTGTGTGTGTGGTGTGTGTGTGTGTGTGTGTGTGTGTGTGTGTGTGTGTGTGTGTGTGTGTGTGTGTGTCTGTTAGGGTCCTCATTACCATTTGCTGAGACTAGTGCACCTCCCAGAGCCCTGTACTTCAATCCCTGACAGAGTAGCATCATCAAATGCAGTCTTTGAACCGTCTCTCTTTAGGAAGGACTTTAACAAACCTATTGGTTTATGCTGATTCCTAGTTTCATGTCTTTCTATTTATAGTGTATGTTCATCACAACAGCTGGATATAACGTTAACGTTAACATTAACGTTAACTATGGATTTTTTGCAAATTTAACATAAAAGCAAAAAGCGAAATTATTATTTATTTGCATTTACTTCCTGGACTCACACAGCATGTACATGGAGGAGTAAATGCTGCTCAGTTTTAGATTCACTGGATCAGCAGAGAGCTGCTCAGGGAGAAAGCCAAAGCTCTGAGTTGTTATGAGAAGTGCTCACATCAAACAGAAAAGAGCCCTGCTTTTGCCTGGATTTACCACCCTTATCAAAACAGCACTACCTGTAAACACAGCAGGGGCCGAGAGGCATTCTCTTAGCCTTGAGTCATGCAGACTCGGGCGCCGTGCTTTAGTTTATTCGAGCACATTGAGCAATGACTTTCTAGGATGTGCTTTTATGTGCGCTTGCTATTGTTCTGTGTGGTGCTGCTCTCCAGCCAAAAATACCCTCCCCTCCCAATTGCCCAATGGCTGCAGTGCAATTATCCACTTTTTAGAGCCTGCTGTGCTGCTAAAATCTGTGAATGCTGCTGACCTTGGATACCTGAGTGAGAGCTTCGTATTTAGCTTATTACGCTGTTTCCCCCCCCCCCCCCCCCTCTTAAGAGCAATCATTTACCAGGAGGAGCTTTTTTCCCCCTCGCGATCATCTCCATCTTCATTTTGTACCCTTGTGAAATCGCTAAGAGGAGCTGGTGTATTTATATCTTTATTTTTTCTCAAGGGGCAAGCGAGGCAATGCTTTAGATTTACTCTGAAGAAATATACAGCTACAAAACGCTGCTCATCTTTTTCTTTGCGCCTGGCCAAATGATCTGTTGAGTTATCACTGGCCCTCATGTGCACGCTGATGAATCGCTGCAAACAGCTACGGCTAGTGCTCTGGCGGGACAATCTAATAAGGGTTTCATTGTGGGCCACGGCCAACTACAGGGCAGGTTATCGTTCAGGAGACTGGTTGGAGCAAGGACGCACAATAGATGGGCTCAACGCTCATATCCTGGAAAGCCTGGAGAGAATGCCATAGTTTTCTCCAGTGTTTGTTCATTCGTCCCAGCCACCTGCTGCCAAAACTTTAGGGGACTCTCTGATAGTGGGCGACTGGAGTGGATCTAATGGGCTCTCTGATAGTGGGCAACTGGAGTGGATCTAGGGGACTCTCTGATAGTGGGCGACTGTAGTGGATCTAATGGGCTCTCTGATAGTGGGAGACTGGGGTGGATCCGTCCTGGAACTGTGCCAGGTTGGAGCCATCCAATCTTCTTCTTCTTAAGACCGACGCCTGTAGAATCAACATGAAAGAAGACTGATTAATAGCATCTTTTGAACTTTTGAACTCAGATTCTCTCCTGTGAACTACAGATTTCCAATAAAACCATCAAGGCTATTAAAATTGACTGTCAGCTTGAAAAAGCGTATTTGTTACACGTGTAGCACGTAATGCAACTTGGCAGCCTGTTATCCAAAGCACCCAAGTACATGTTCACCCAGTTTTGTGTTTTCTGGGAATTAAACCCATTACCTCGTTTGCACCTTACTCTACCAGCTATTCAAGGACTTCCTGCCCATCTTGGACGCCATCTTGAAATTTACAACTTTCTAGTGGTCAAACTTTGGTAAACTTTTAGTATGTTACTAATGACACCTAATACTACAAGAAATAGCTGAGAAATCTTTTGTTAACATTTTTTTAGGGTTAGGTGTTTTTTTTCTCCATATATGCAGACGCCTAAGCTTAGCTTCAGGATATGTTGAAGGAGCATGGGAGACTTGGGTGAGGCTAACCCTGCCCTGTTAACTCTTGCAAATTCTGACATTCTGCATTTTGTGCAGGGTTCACTTAGTTGCTGTTTTTGAGATAAGCTGAGCTTTTTTTATCCAGTCCTTATTTATGGTTTTGAGCACAGCTGCTATCATAAACCCCTTCCACTATCAGCATCATCTAATCAATTTGCTTTGGGCCTTTGGAAGGTGCTTGTAGAGATGATTTGAGCATTCTTATTTTGTCTTTATTTATACCCTTTTCAGTATCAGCATCATCTAATCAATTTGCTTTGGGCCTTTGGAAGGCGCTTGTAAAGATTATTTGAGCATTCTTATTTTATCTTTATCAATAGTGAAATACAGAACTCCTCATAAACCTTTTTCAGTATCAACATTGATATATTTGTTGTAGGCCAAAAGAAGGTGCTCATTGGCATAAATTGAGGAATGAATTGTTTCCTTCAGGGATTATTGAAAGTGAAAGCTTGCATGGTCTCCGCTGCAACACTTCCCTGCAAACACTTTCAGCCTCCGAGTCAAAATGACAATGTGATGGCTTACTGCGGACATCAGAAACTCCGTCTGATGGAGGCAGCTCTCTAGAGGAGTAGATACGCTTCAGCCTGAGATGCCTCGCCCTCGGCTAGTCTGGATGCGTCTCGCAGGCCACAAGTACCTGGGACAGTTCATATCAGAATACTGATGTGGTGATGGTTTTGACAGGCAAGTTGCTCAGTCAGTGTCTGTGTGATTCAGTTTGTCTTGTTGGAGATAGAGGTTTTGGGGGAAGTATCAGAGGGAGGAGGGAAGAAAACAGCGGGATTTGATGTATTTTGGATGGGGTGGGGGTGAGTGTTGGGTTTGGGGATGGGAGGGTGGGGGTGGGGGTGTAGGGATCACGTCTGTCTGGAGCTGTCATCTTTCTGAGCCCCGGCGATGTGAGTGCTGGCATTCCACTGCTCACAGGAAGAGAGTCTAATGAGCACACCAGAGAGTCTTCCTCTCCCTCTTTCTCTCTCTCTCTCTAACCCTTTCTCTCTCTCTCTCTCTCTCTCTCTCTCTCTCTATCACTCTCTTCCTCTCCCTCTTTCTCTCTCTCTCTCTCTCTCTCTCTCTCTCTAACCCTTTCTCTCTCTCACTCTCTTTCTCTATCGCTCTCCCTCTTTCTCTCTCTCTCTAACCCTTTCTCTCTCCCTCTCTCTATCGCTCTCTCTCTAGCCCTTTCTCTCTCTCTCTTTCCCTCTCTCTCTCTCTATCGCTCTCCCTCTTTCTCTCTCTCTCTCTAACCCTTTCTCTCTCCCTCTCTCTATCGCTCTCCCTCTTTCTCTCTCTCTTTCTCTCTCTATCACTCTCTTCCTCTCCCTCTTTCTCTCTCTCTTTCTCTCTATCACTCTCTCCCCCTCTCTCTTTCTCTCTCTCTCTATTTCTCTCTCTCTCTCTCTCTCAATTCCCTTCTCTCTTTCTTTCAATCTCTCTCATCTGTTCCTTTGTCTGTTCCACTTTACAGCCATTTATCCACCCCCTTCCTCTGAGTCTGGCTTTCCCCTCTCTAAGTCTCCTTCTCCTCCCTCTATCTTCATCTCTCCTGGTCTCCTTGTCCTCCATCTATTCACTCTTCTTCTCTTTCTGTCTCTCCTCTTCTCCACATCTTCTTTCCCTCCTCATCACATCACTGTAAGATAGCAGCATTTACCCATAATCCCTCGAAACCAGGAACTCACCACTCCAATGCAAATGTTGAATTGCTCTTTTGCATTTATACCAACAAAAAAAAAAACATTCTGTATTATATTTACTTCATTGTAATGTGAAATGTGGTTCCAATTAACAAAATGTGTTACAGTAAATCAGCACAGCATATCTCTTTCAGTTTACGTAAATCATGCATTTACCTCCTTAAGTGAAAGACATGCTGATAAACATCTCTGCCTCTGAAATTCTATATTTATATTTTTGATTATTGTTCAATGGCACAAGCAGCAGTGGGTCAACGGTCAATTTGATTTATTATATAGCTGACCTGACACACTCATGTTGGGAGTAAAGCACAGCACAACACATGCCAGCATATAGAAACAAACAAACTCCTACTAATAGCTAAGTTTGACTAGTACAGTGTTTTTGCAAAGGATCATGGTAATCCATTTCAATTGCTCTAAAATATGTATATTCAAAACTACTGACTGAGTGAATTACTATTTAAACATTTTTTTTTTTAGTTAGATAAAATGGATGCTAATTAGTAACTCATTTATTTTAGAATCATTGAAACTTCATGTGTATGTGGCTTCTAGTGGCATAGTGGGATTTGT
>NC_137920.1:71102884-71117884 GCF_963457725.1 Sprattus sprattus
TGTGAATCAGGGCGCATAGGGTGATGGCGATGAAAAGGGTTGTCAATGGCACCGGGCCTATCTCAATGGACCGGATAGCATCAGTAGACATCAGTTATATAATCAGGGCTTGAGTCATTATTGTGTGTCTGCAGCGGGTGCCTTCCACAAAGGGGAAGAGTTAAATGGCTGCTCTCTCTACATCCAGGTGTAGCTAGCGCCTGTGAATGCTAACGCCTGCTGATTGAAGGTCAGGGCAGCGTGGCCACATCCTCTGCATTCACCACGTCGCGTCACACTCAGGGAGACGAAGGGGCCTTGTAACGAGGGACCAGGGAACTAACTGCGGTTCGATAGAGGAACCGTCACAGAATGGGAACTAATCAGACGGCAGCCCGGGGGCATGTAAGCTGAGAGGAACACACACTGGGGCTGCCGTCTCATCTCATCCCACTGCACCCACACAGTAATTGACTCATTAAAGGAGAATGATTGGACTCCCATTCACTTTCACCAAGACTTCATTACTCTGTTTAAAAGGTGACCCTTCCCAACAAACAAACAAACAAGTACTGGGGTAAATGAATGAGCAAGATCACCAAGTACACACCCGGCAAAGAATCACCAGCCTAAACACAGACACAAACACACACATACACACACACACACACACACACATACACACACACACACACACACACATACATACACACGCACACACACACACACACACACACACACACACACACACACACACACATACACACACACACACACACACGCGTAGCAGACACACATACACACACGTGTAAGAATATGTATAGCTTGTCTCTCTCTAGCTAGACTCTCTCTGTCACACATGCACACAAACACACACACAGACACACACAAACACACAGATATTATGACACAGACACAGATATTATGCATGTCACATACATATCAGAGCATATATGGCCAGATGAACTCTTGCTGTCACACACACACACACACACACACACGCACACGCAGACAAACACACACTAACTTTCACACACTCACACACACACACACACACACACACACACACACACTCACTCACTCACTCACTCACTCACTCACTCACTCACTCAATATTTTAATTGTGCATTATAAATCACTCATTATAACTTTAATGCTAAATATGAAACATGTCATTATAACTGATTAGGTCACATTGTTAATATCATAAGGGTCTGACATAAATCAATCATAAGGGTCTGACATAAAACAATCATAAGGGTCTGACATAAAACAATCGTAAGTGTTCTGACATTAAGTGGAATTGTTGTACTGCAGTAGTGTTACCAGCCCCCTCAGTGTTGGGGGTGGGGGCTGAGAGGAGGATGCTGGTGCTGATGCTGATGCTGTGGCCTTAAGCACTCAGTGGGAATCTGATTGGGAGAGGGTGAGAGAGGGAGGAGGATGCTGGTGCTGATGCTGATGCTGATGCTGATGCTGATGCTGATGCTGATGCTGATGCTGATGCTGATGCTGATGCTGATGCTGATGCTGATGTTGGTGCTGATGCTGATGCTGTGGCCTTGCGCACTCAGTGGGAATCTGATTGGGAGATGGAGAGAGCGAGGAGGATGCTGGTGCTGATGCTGATGCTGATGCTGATGCTGTGGCCTTGCGCACTCAGTGGGAATCTGATTGGTAGATGGAGAGAGAGGGAGGAGGATGCTGGTGCTGATGCTGGGGTCTTAAGCACTCAGTGGGAATCTGATTGGTAGATGGAGAGAGAGGAAAGAGGATGCTGGTGCTGATGCTGGGGTCTTAAGCACTCAGTGGGAATCTGATTGGGAGATGGAGAGAGCGAGGAGGATGCTGGTGCTGATGCTGATGCTGATGCTGGTGCTGATAATGTGGCCTTACGCACTCAGTGGGAATCTGATTGGGAGAGGGTGAGAGAGGGAGGAGGATCTGCCTGTGAGATGGAGTGTCTTCCAGTGTTCAGGTTGATGATGCTGCTGAATGGGTTTCCCAGAGGAGCCCACTGCAGACCAACACACTCATCAAACAAAACACAGCTAAGCTCTGTAGAGCCTTTGAATGTGTGTGTTTGTGTATGTGTGTGTGTGTGCGTGCGTGCGTGCGTGCGTGCGTGCGTGCGTGCGTGCGTGTGTGTGTGTGTGAATGGTGTTTGTGTGTTTGTGTGCGTGTGTGTGTGTGTGTGTGTGTGTGTGTGTGTGTGTGTGTGTGTGTGTGTAAAAGAGAGCAAGAGAGAGAGCGAGAGTAATAGACAGAAACAGAGAGAGAATCTGACTGTGTCTGTTCTGGTTAGTCTATGTGTACATGTGTATAAATTGATACATACAATGGTATATATACGCTATACAAATGAATATATACTGTATATGTGTGTGCATGCATTTCTCTTGGACTGCGTGTCTATGTAAGTGTATGACTGCTGGCTCATACTAGGTGCCACTGGTATCTCTTCCTTCCTAAGCATGTGGTCTGAGACACTGACCCTCTCCATTGACTCCCAGCACCAGGGGGGACCTCATGCTTAATTGCATCTCTTGTCTTAATGAGCCGCCGGACGCTGTGCCAGCATTCTAAAGCAGAGCCTCCAGAGACCCAAGTGGCTCCTGGTCCTGGCTAAGGCAATTACCAACTTTTAGCTCACAGACGGCGCTGCAAGACTGGTTGTCTCTATAATCACTAGCCAGTCCACTGTGTCTGTCTTCAGTCAGTTCAGTGCCTGTCCTCAATGCCGGTCCCCAGTGTCTGTCCCCAGTGTCTGTCCCCAGTGTCTGTCCTCAGTGTCTGTCCTCAGTGTCTGTCCTCAGTGTCTGTCCTCAGTGTCTGTCCTCAGTGTCTGTCTTCAGTGTCTGTCCTCAGTGTCTGTCCTCAGTTCATGCCCTCAATGTCTGTCCCCAGTGTCTGTCCCCAGTGTCTGTCCTCAGTGTCTGTCCCCAGTGTCTGTCCTCAATGCCGGTCCACTCTGCCTGTCCTCAGTGTCTGTCTTCAGTGTCTGTCCCCAGTGTCTGTCCCCAGTGTCTGTCCTCAGTGTCTGTCCTCAGTGTCTGTCTTCAGTGTCTGTCCTCAGTGTCTGTCCTCAATGCCGGTCCACTCTGCCTGTCCTCAGTGTCTGTCTTCAGTGTCTGTCCCCAGTGTCTGTCCTCAGTGTCTGTCCTCAGTTCATGCCCTCAATGTCTGTCCCCAGTGGTAGTCCTCAATGCCGGTCCACTCTGCCTGTCCTCAGTGTCTGTCCCCAGTGTCTGTCCTCAGTGTCTGTCCTCAGTGTCTGTATTCAGTGTCTGTCCTCAATGCCGGTCCACTCTGCCTGTCCCCAGTGTCTGTCTTCAGTGTCTGTCCTCAGTGTCTGTCCCCAGTGTCTGTCCCCAGTGTCTGTCCTCAGTGTCTGTCCTCAATGCCTGTCCCCAGTGTCTGTCCCCAGTGTCTGTCCTCAGTGTCTGTCTTCAATGCCTGTCCCCAGTGTCTGTCCTCAGTGTCTGTCCCCAGTGTCTGTCCCCAGTGTCTGTCCTCAATGCCTGTCCCCAGTGTCTGTCCCCAGTGTCTGTCCTCAGTGTCTGTCTTCAATGCCTGTCCCCAGTGTCTGTCCTCAGTGTCTGTCCCCAGTGTCTGTCCCCAGTGTCTGTCCTCAATGCCTGTCCCCAGTGTCTGTCCCCAGTGTCTGTCCTCAGTGTCTGTCTTCAATGCCTGTCCCCAGTGTCTGTCCTCAGTGTCTGTCCCCAGTGTCTGTCCCCAGTGTCTGTCCCCAGTGTCTGTCCTCAGTGTCTGTCCTCAGTGTCTGTCCCCAGTGTCTGTCCCCAGTGTCTGTCCTCAGTGTCTGTCCACACATTGTAATGTTCTCTTAACTGGACTTCCCCAAAAGACCATTATACAGCTGCAGCTCATTCAAAATGCTGCTGCTGAAGTTTTATTCAGGACGGAGAACAAAGCATATTATTCCGGTTCAGAAATCTTTACACTGGCTTCCAGTTATTTACAGATAGATTTGAAAGTGCTAGTCTATGAATTACTGAATGGTTTGAGCCTTTGAGTACACCTCTGATTAGGAGATTATAACCGAGTAGTGCTCTTAGATCGATGGACTCAGGTCAGCTAGTCGAGTCCAGAGCCCAAACCAAACAGCGTGAAGCAGCATTTACCTGTTAGGTTAAGCTGTTATGCAACTGGAAATAAACTAAAGAAAAACTACATGTTTTAGCAAAGCAAGCCGTGAACAGTGTTAGTGAATAGTTTGATAAAATGCACCAATACTAGGCGTTTTTTTCAGAGTCTCCCCACCACAATGCTGAGTCATTTTATTTTATCTATTCAATTTATTTCCTCATTTCCTTTGGCTTTCCCATTTGAACATCCTGCAATTAGACCTCGACCGTATCAGGGTGAGTCTTTTTAGGGAAATGTTGGCACTGAGGATGGACTGAATGTGACAATAAATATTTTGCTCTCCAGTAGATATCAACTCTTTTTTTCCTGCATTAAATGTCTGCTTTCTGCATCTGTATTTGATGGCGTGTGAGTTCTATGTTCATACTGAGACCAATGCACACAGACACACACACACACACACACACATACACCCATATTCACACTGAGACCTATGCACTGTGAGTTTTAGGCACTAGCCCATTCCGTCTCACACTCATATCCTGTCTGCAGACATCAGTTTACTCTGCAGCAGATCCGGGCCTGGCCTGTCCCTGATTAGAGCTATGTGTGTGTGTGTGTGTGTGTGTGTGTGTGTGTGTGTGTGTGTGTGTGTGTGTGTGTGTGTGTGTGTGTGTCTGTGTGTGTGTGTCTGTGTGTGTGTGTGTGTGTGTGTGTGTGTGTGTGTGTGTGTGTGTGTGTGTGTGTGTGTGTGTGTCTGTGTGTGTGTGTGTGTGTGTGTGTGTGTGTGTGTGTGTGTCTATGTGTGTGTGAGATCATGTGATGATGTGTGTGTGTGTGTCTGTGTGTGTGTGAGTGTCTGTGTGTGTCTGTGTGTGTGTCTGTGTGTGTGTGTGATCGTGTGTGTTTGTGTGATAATGTGTGTGTGTGTGTGTGTGTGTGTGTGTGTGTGTGTGTGTGTGTGTGTGTGTGTGTGTGTGTTCGTGTGATAATGTGTGTGTGTGTGTGTGTGATCGTGTGATAATGTGTGTGTGTGTGTGTGTGTGTGTGTGCCCAGGTCAGGGCCAGATTTGTTCCAGGGTCATTTGTTGTCTAGAATGTCTTGATTAGCCAGTGGATGTGAGTAGCTGTGGCAGCTGAGCAGACACATGTCCACTCTGCCTACTCTCTCTCTCTCTCTCTGCCTCCATCCCTCCTTATCTTTCTCTCCCTGCCTTTCTCTTTCTCTCTCTTGCTGTCTCTATCTCTCTCTCTTATCTCTCTCTCTCTCTACCTCCATCCCTCCTTCTCTCTCTCTCCTTCCCTTTCTCTTTCTCTCTCTGGCTGTCTCTATCTCTCTCTCTCTCCCTACCTCCATCCCTCCTTCTCTCTCTCTCTCCCTCCCTCCCTTTCTTTTTCTCTCTCTCTCTCTCGCTGTTTCTATCTCTCTCTCTCTCTACCTATCTCTCTCTCTTATCTCCATCCCTCCTTCTCTCTCTCTCCCTCCCTTTCTCTTTCTCTCTATCTCTCTCTCTTATCTCCATCCCTCCCTCTCTTTCTCTCTCCCTCCATCCATCCATCTCTCTCTCCCTCGCTCTCTTCCTCTCTCTCTCCGTGCCAAGGCAGGACCAGGGCCAGAGATGCTCTTTGCCCACAGATCAATACGTCCTTTCAAATGCATCACGCTCCCGAGACCCCCGCACATCTCATGGCCCGCCAGGCCAAGGCAGATGTAAAGATAGCGAGAATGTGTGTCTCTGTGTGTGTGTGTGTGTCTATGTGTGTGTGTGTGTGTGTGTGTGTGCCCTCACTGAAATGCTTGCAGTCAGAATAACATATTCAGATTAGATAACATGTTTGTTTCTTTTCAACAATGAATCAACAATGTGTCACTGTAGTATATCTGTGTGTGTGTGTGTGTGTGTGTGTGTGTGTGTGTGTGAGTGTGTGTGTGTGTGTGTTTGTCTTTGTGTGTGTGTGTGTGTGTGTGTGTTTGCGTTTGTGTGTATGTACTGTTGCGCATGTAAATGGAATAGAAGCAAGACAAAGAAATACAACAAGACAAATGAAGGGGGAGGAAAGACAGAGAGATAGCAAGAGAGAGACAGAGAAAGAGAGGGAGAGAAAAAGAGAGCAAGGGGGAGGGGGACTGAGGCCCAGATGCAGTACCTAGGCGGAGGCCCAGATGCAGTACTGAGACTGAGGCTCAGATGCAATTAGAAACTGAGGCCCAGATGTAGTACCTAGGCGGAGGCCCAGATGCAGTTAGAGACTGAGGCTCAGATGCAGTTAGAGACTGAGGACCAAATGTAGTACCGAGGCTGAGGCGTCCTTTCTCCTGGCCTCCACAGAACAATCTGGAATCCATCCGCTCCCCCTACTCACCCCCTCTCATGTCTGACTCAGTGAGCAGTTAAACAATAGTTACACTGCCAAAGCCCATTTAACATTGCCTTCAGTGGTTGTGTAGAGGGTCATTATTCATCCACCACACACAGAAACACCCACACTCATATATATACACACACACACTGACAAACACACATACACACACACACACACACACTAACTTTCACACACTCACACACACACACACACACACACACACACACACACTCACACACTCACACAAACACACACACACACACACACACACACACACTAACTTTCACACACTCTCACACACCCACACACACACACTCAGGCTGGCTTGCTGGCTGGCTGGCTGGCCACTGCCCATTGTGGATCATGATGGCAGAGCTGTCATCTCCATCATTCCCCGCTCTGGGGGAACAATCAGACCTTTCTCTGGGAAAATGGCCTCCGCATAATGGCAGCAATATGTTTGCCCAAAAAAGCCGCGGGTAGAAGCAGCAGATCACTGCACAGATAGTGGTGAGCGTAGCCGGCCCAGAGCTGGCCCAGAGCTGGCCCGGAGCCGGTGCGGTGCGGTCTGGTTCCAGGTTCCGCTAGCTGCCAGCCGGGTCTGGTTTGTTTTAGTGTGGTGTAGGCTGATTACAGAGTTTGCCTGGAAATTAATGATCCCAAGAGGAAGTGTAGGATCAAGGATTCTCTCTGTAACACACACACACACACACACACACACACACACACACACACACACACACACACACACATGCTTACACACAGACACAAGGACAGAGATAGATGCAGTTCCAATGCGAGTTTGAAGGATGCCAAATGCAACACAAAAGTATGAAAAAGAGAATATACGCACACACACAATAATAATAATTATTATAATACGGTCAAATGTGTGTGTATGAAATATAAGTTCACCCATGTGGAATACATTATGGAAAGTTATCAAAGTTATTTGTGTCTGCATATGACTGGAGGAGCACAAGAAAGAGTAATCTGCCAAAATGTCTCAGACTCAAACTGGCAGAAAGACATACAAGTTGCAATTCAAATAATTACAAAAGCAGTACACACACTCATGTATAAACAGACGTACACACTGACAGACAGACAGGCACACACACACACACAAACACTTACACACACACACACACACACACACACAGACATTCACACAAAGTAATACACTTTTTAATCAATTGTGAGGAACACACCACTTACCCCAAACCCAAATCTAGTCACTGTTCAGAGATAGAGAATGTGTATGTCTGTCTGTGTGTCAGTGTCTGTGTGTATAAAGAGGATAGAGTTTGGAAAGGCATAAAACTGTGATGTGTGTTCCATCCCATCTACAACAGTCACTTCAGCATCCTCTGACAGCATCTGATTCTAAAACAGATTTGTTCTGATCCGACTTCAATCCAATGGTTCCGGGCCAGACGTAGGCCGGATGTGGCCCGGACCGGCTGCCATGTGGCATCGATGCCAGGCCTTCTGGCTGTAGTCTGTCCTTATTTGCAGGCCCCCACAGACCCCCACTCCAAGGAGCTCAGTTTCTCTCTCTCACACGCATACACAAAACAAACCAGCACACACACATACACACACACACAGACACACACATACACACACACACACAGACACACACACACACACTCGCCCTGGAGAGGCAGAACCGGCAGACATGCTGTCTCTTCTACATGGCAGAGACTCAGATACAGAAGGACCGGCTCCCTCTTGGCAGCCCATCACGCAGTGGAGATCCACACAGAGCCGTGTCGAGGAGGAGGGGTGACCTACGGGGGCCTGCAGGGGACATGCAGAATTAAAGCAGGATGCTAAATTCTGTTTCACAACGGAGCGAAACAAAACTCACTCCAGTGGAAACAAAAAATACATGTTCATGGGCAGAACTGTCCTGGGTGGCGTTTAGGGTTTGACTGGTCCTATGAGAACCAAACCCCTGCAGGGCCACCGTACTTCAGATAGTGAGTCAACACCAGGCTGAGCAGCAGATCATAGCACTCAAGCACTTTTGAATTATGCCTGTTAGGATGAAGAGAGGCCATTAGCTGCAAGTATGGACGGTACAAATGTCCTTGATTGGGAAAATCAGGAGGCTTATTAACAGTAATCACAAGTAATGGTGGGGTAGATTACAGATACATGTGACATGGTGGTGTGTGTGTGTGTGTGGGTGTGTGTGTGTGCGTGTGTGTGCGTGTGTGTGTGTGTGTGTGTGTGTGTGTGTGTGTGTGTGTGTCTGTGTGTGTGTGTGTGTGTGTGTGTGTGTCTATGTGTGTGTGTGTGTGTGTGTGTGTGTGTGTGTGAGTGTGTGTGTGTGTGTGTGTGTGTGTGTGTGTGTGTGTGTGTGAGTGTGTGTGTGTGTGTGTGTGTGTGTGTGTGTCAAACAAGAGGGTTTTTCCTCACTGCTGGCTCTGAGTTACTTTGGCAAAAGTGTGTAATTTCTGCTATAACAGATGCCATTTCCCTAATCATTACCCTGGCAATGCGTGTTGGCTTTTAAGAGGAGATAATTCTGCTGGCATTTCCAACTGAATGAACTCCCCCCCAGAAAGGTCAAGACTCCCAGAGAGTCTCACCAAGGCACATCAGCAGCAGAGACCCACTCCTCCTGAGACGTTAGTGCTCTAGAAGTGATCAGGAAACTCCCTTGGGCAGCAACCGTTGACCTTAGATTTTACCTGAGGAGGTGACTTTGAAGGGAAAGTAGGAAACAGCACACATATAAGCCACAGTACACCAGCAACCCAGAGAGTACACACTCATCCCTAGACTTAACCTCACCCAGAGAGTGCACACTCGTCCCAAGACTTAACCTCACCCAGAGAGTACACACTCGTCTCTAGACTTAACCTAACCCAGAGAGTACACACTCGTCCTTAGACTTAACCTCACCCAGAGAGTACACACTCGTCCCTAGACTTAACTCTAACCCAGAGTATACACTCGTCCCTAGACTTAACCTAATCTAACCCAGAGAGTACACACCTGTCCCTAGACTCAACCTCACCCAGAGTATACACTCGTCCCTAGACTTCATCTAATCTAACCCAGAGAGTACACTCTCGTCCCTAGACTTAACCTAATCTAACCCAGAGAGTATACACTTAGACTCAAGTACTGCAGCAGTGATCAGTCCCCTTCTTTTTTCTTTGAGCTGAAGGAAGCATTCACCTAGAAGGCAGTAGAAGAAGCTGGTGTGGGGTTTTACCAGAAGAAGCGACTGCCTGTCAGGGTGTTTAGTGTGAGATGTGAGCACGTCAAAATATACCAGTGACCCAGAAACAAACTCTGCTTTAATATCAATGCTCCAGCAGTAATCAGTCTCTTCGCGGTCTCTATGGGAAGGACACACACACGCACACACACACACACACACACACACACACACACACACACACACACACACACACACACACACACACCTGGTAGGAAGTAGGAGAAGTTGGCCTGAAATATTACCAGGAGAAGTGGCTGTCAAACGGAGGTATAAAAGAACCCCCTGCGGCGACAGGCAAATGATCTTGGCGATCGTTAATGCACAAGTTGATTGAACACTTAATCAAAAAGGCGAAAGTGAGTTTAAGACAAGCGCTGTATTTATCTTTCTTAGTTGCGTTCTCTCTTTGTGATGTCTAAGCTGATTTGGGACGGTGCTCCCGTGCGCCCTTATTCAGCGTGAAGAATCTCCGCCAGCTGTAGACCTGATCTAAAACGATGAGCTTTGATATGAAGGGCCTGACATCAGCAGTCTCTGGAGCATGTTCGTGCTGGATCAGGGCTGGGTAAAAGGCCAAGTGAAGGTTGGATAAGAACAAGAGCCAGAGATAGATACAGGCTAGTGTCCTGTCAAGACAAACCCCAGGTAAAGTTGGTGTGGGTTAGGACTTATTTATCTTAAAAGTTTAGTTTTAATAACAGCAATTGTTCAGTGCATTAAAGGAATATAGATTGTGACATTTAAGTCAACTCTTGTCTGACTCATCCAGACTCGCAATTCTAAAAACATTAGTGTCGAAGTTACACATTAGTCATACACATTCAAGTTGTATACATGTGTGATGGACACTGAAGTCATACGCAGTTGTAAACAGTTTGAGGCTGTCTTACTCATCTGAACACACCTTTCCAAACATGTTACTGTTAGAGTAGCACATTCATCTGAATACCTCATGGCATACTATGGGGAAGGAATAACATCCGCCCGAGGTGTCCCGTTATACAAAATAAATGGACGAGGCAAAGAACAGGGCCAGGTCCTCGCCAGCGTCTTCCGCTATCCGTGTATAGCATGCAAATCTTTGGGCATTTGGGCACCCAGCTCTGTAGACTCTCCCAGGAAAACAATTACCGTTGCCCTTTAGCAACTGTAACATGCACTACCCAACCATGTACGCTCTCACAATGGTACATTTATTGTTGCATATAGCCACTGCAACTTGCATCACTCAACCCATACCCTTACCCGCTAAAATGTACTGTAGCATATACCCACTGCATAATGCAGAAGCTCTGTTTATTCTTGCAGGCTCATTTATATCATTTTATATCCGGTTTATTTTTTACATATCCTCCGGTAGCAAGACATATTCTGTTCTGGTTGACTGGCAGGTGTCCCGATTTTTCTGTATAATGGGGCACCTATAAATTAGATTATTTTTTAAATAACCCAACACTATACTGTATAGTCTCATAGCTTACCATTTATTGTTGCATGTACCCACTGCATCATGCAGAGGCCCGGCCTGTGTGCTCACGGGGGCTCACCCATGGTCAGGCCCCCCTCTGCAGGAACACAGCGGTGGGGAGGGGGCGGCGGTGGGGGGTGGGCGGTCTGTAAGCCCTTCCACAAAACCCAGCCTCTAATTGGACCATTCACCGGAGGCCCAGCAACAGCAGCCACCAGCACCAATTAACCCCAGGAACACACACCCACATAACAAACTGACACACACACACACACACTGGCACACACTGGCACACACACATGCACACACACAAATACACACACACACACACACACAGGACAATGAACATCAGGCACACACACACACACACTCACAAACACATAAACATACTGACACACACACACACACAAACACACACACACACACATAAACATACAAACACTCACACACACACACACACACACACACACACACACACACACACACACACACACTGCACTATGCACATTAGACACACACGCACACATAAACGCACACACGTAGTGGAGGTTGGTGTAGGTGCGCAGGCAGTATCTGTTTTTTTCCTGCCCATACAAATGGGTGAATGACACAAACTAGACAGTTAGCTTGTTAGCTACCTGCACTACCCTCCACACAGGCAAACTAGCGCAGTCATTAACTAGCATTATGAACACTGGGGGGCAACAGGAACGGAGAATGACACAAGCTGCGTAGAGCACTTGGCTTGTCAACTGCCTTCCCCTCACACATGGAAACTAGCCTGGCGATTAACTAGCAGCATAAACACTGGTGAGGAATTAGCCTCTCCGAGGGCTGAGCGCCTCTTATTGATCACGGAGATAAGGTTCCATTGATTAGGAGGGACAAAGCTAGAGCTACACCAGGACCAGACATGCCGCTCATTGAGAGTGAGCAACAATGTGTGTACACTGGATATAATGGAGCAGACCATACCCAGCAGTGAACTGTGTGTGTGTGTGTGTGTGTGTGTGTGTGTGTTTGTGTGTGTGTGCAAGAGAGAGACAGAAAGACAGAGTGTCTGTGTGTGTGTGTGTGTTTTTGTATGTGTGTGTGTGTGTGTGTGTGTGTATGTGTGTGCGAGAGAGAGACAGAAAGACAGAGTGTGTGTGTGTGTGTGTGTGTGTTTATGTATGTGTGTGTGTGTGTGTGTGTGTGTGTGTGTGTGTGTGTGTGTGTGTGTGTGTGTGTGTTTGTGTGTGCGAGAGAGAGACAGAAAGACAGAGTGTGTGTGTGTGTGTGTGTGTTTATGTATTTGTGTGTGTGTATGTGTGTTTGTGTGTGGGTGTGCGAGAGAGAGACAGAAAGACAGAGTGTCTGTGTGTACGTGTGTGTTTATGTATGTGTGTGTGTGTGTGTGTGTGTGTGTGTGTGTGTGTGTGTGTGTGTGTGTGTGTATGTGTGTTTGTGTGTGTGAGAGAGTGTCTTTACATACGTATGTTTCTGTGTCTCTTCCTATGCGTGGCCATGAGCTGTGGAGCAACAATGATAGCTATTATCTCTATCTCCTCCAGCCTGGTGGTGCTGTGGATGAAAAGAAAGTGCTGTGTGGGGAAAGCATTGTCAAAGCCACACACACACACACTCACACTGGAAGGTGGAAACTGGAGGTGGAAAGAGTGTGTGTGTGTGTGTGTGTGTGTGTGTGTGTGTGTGTGTGTGTGTGTGTGTGTGTAGGCAGAGAAGAAATCTCAGAAAGAATGAACTCTACTTCTCAGACACACACACACACACACACACACACCAACAGGGAAGGACTGTCCGAAACAGGCAGGACTGCCTCTTTGACCTTTAACCTCCCTTGTGGGCTGGACACCTGGCCATAGACCGTGGTTGGGCTCCTCCGCCACATGCTCATGAATCCCGTCTGTCTGCTTGTCAGCCCTCCGCTCTCTCCGCTCTCTGCGCTCTCTCCACTTGCTCTGCTTCAACGGAATCTGCCACAGAGAGTGGAACGCCGGGAACCATCCAGGAAATTCCTCTGGGCTACAGCAAGAGGCTGAGGCGGAAAAAAAAAACTGTCACTGGAAAAGCTGAGTAAAGAGAGAAATAAAGAGGGAAAGAGGGAAAGAGGGAGGGAGGGAGGAGGAGAAAGAGAGAGGTGGGGGGGGGAAGAGGGAGGGAGAATGGGGGAGGGAGAGAGAGTCACAGAGAGAGAGACAGAATAGAACTGAAGGAGAGAAAAATGGAGAGAGGGGCAGAGGATTATGCAGGTGTGTGTGTGTGTGTGTGTGTGTGTGTGTGTGTGTGTGTGGGTGTGAGACGGAGAGAGAGCAAGACAGAGGGAGAGACAGAGGGAGTGTGTGAGAGAAAAAGCAAAGGAGAGAGGGAAAAAGTGTGTGTGTGTGAGAAAGAGACAGTGTGAGTGTGAGAGTGAGAATGAAAAAGAGAGATGGAGAGAGTATGAGTGTGTGTGAGAGGGAAAGGGAGGGAGCTTATGCTTGTGTGAGAGAGAGAGGGAGGAAGTGTGAGAGTGTGTGAGAGAGAGAGGCAGGGCACGTGTGTATTTGTGAGAGAGAGAGGGAGGAAGCGTGAGTGAGTGAGAGAGGGAGAGGGAGAGGGAGAGGGAGACAGACGGAGAGGCACAGGCTGCAGTCTGTCAAAAGTAGGCCTCATGTGACTGCTACGGAGAGGTTGAGTCTACTTTTATCTGCGTGACACACCCCGGCTCTCTCACTTACAGTAGCCAGGAGGAACGCAGTGCGAGACAGAGACAGAGACAGAGACAGAGACAGAGACAGAGAGTGGAGCATAAAAGAGGGAGCGGTAAGTTTGGGATTTCTTCCTGGTGTTTGTTTTGTTTGGACGGAGAGTGCATGTGACTTTTCCTATCGATTTGAGTCTGCGCAAGAGGGCTGGACTCTGATTCTGTTTGGGTCTGTCTTGATTCTGTCTGTCTCTCTGGGTTCTGTCTGTCTGTCTCAGACGTGGAAGATCTTCATTGTCTGGAGGGGAGGAGGTACTTTTGTGAAGTTGTGGAGATTTTTTTCTGTTTCTATTTATCGCATGCACTGTACCTCACTCTCAGTCTCAATACACACACACACACACACACACACACACACACACACACACACACACAGACACACACACAATCCCTTTTTGCATTCCACACTCTCTGCAACGGTTTATTTTTGAACTACTTTGTGATCTCTGGACGACAGGGAGAAATCATTTTTTTGCCAGGAGAGAAAAAAAAAGTTGGACGGCCTGCTGCTTGAAGTCCCTCCTTCCAAAGTTTTAGCACACGCACACACACACACACACACACACACACACACACACACACACATGCTGAGATTTGAGGGGTTTTAGGGATGTTGCGCAGCGTAACTATTCTTTCTCTCTGTGTGTAATGTGGAGACATCTTCTCCCCCTGTTGCCATATCAGCCCCAGTCCACATATGGCTCCCATTACATGTTACCCCGCCCCCCTCCCCCAAAGACCGAGGGGGGGGGGGGCTGCTTCTATAAATAAGTAGCTCGGCACTTACTGTGGAAAGATTTGTGAAGTATCCAATGTTTTGGCACTAGCACACAGGAAAGGGCTATTGCTTTTGTTTCTTTCTCTCTCATTCCGCCTTTCTTTTCTCTCCCACTCACTCTGTCTCTTTCTCTCTCTTTCTTTCTCTTTCTTTGTTTGTGTGTGTCGGTAAGTTAGTGTGCTTGGCAAGGCTTTAGTCTTACTGTTGTGACTCACTGCCAATAAGTGAGTGTGTTAGTATGTGTGTACTTGTGCGACTGTCGGTTGCATGTCATGTTTGTGTGTATGGATGTGTGTGTGTTTGTTTGTGTGTGTGTG
>NC_137920.1:71127884-71130384 GCF_963457725.1 Sprattus sprattus
CGCCACATCAGCTCCATAGCCGGGCCAGAACTGGGCCATGCCAGCACCCCATCTGGGCAGCTGAAGTGTTTTTGTAAATGTGCTTGTCAATCTGTCAGTGGGGAAAACAGCACAGATCAAAACCGTCACAGATGGTGATCAAAACTGGATGGATTTAGCCCAGATATGGCCTGGGTAGAGTCCTGCTTTGGCCCAGGTATGGCCCTGGTTTGGCATGCATCTGTCTGCTGCTGGGGTGGGGCTAGTTCTGCATGGCACACACTGCTTGTGAAACCACACAGCTGTGGTCCAGATGTTCATCCCACATATGCCATAAAATACTTTCCTTTGTTCAGTCATTCAGATGACAACTCCCACATCCCCTGCATACAGCAAGGAGAAAACTCACACTCACAGCATTGCTCCTAGATTTAGCATGTACTCTGCTCTGTTGTGAACTGTTTGATTCGTTGGCTATGCATGTGTAATTATTTGGAAATCGCTGTATGAAATGCTTACTTAGTGCTGTGAATGGAAGTGCGATGGTGAATACATGAAGAGGTGTTCTAGTTTTGGGCTTCAGAATAATAATAATAATAATAATAATAGAGATGCTTGGTTGGTTAGGAGAGGAGAGGAGAGGAGAGGAGAGGAGAGGAGAGGAGAGGAGAGGAAAGGAGAGGAGAGGAAAGGAGAGGAAAGGAGAGGAGAGGAGAGGAGAGGAGAGGAGAGGAAAGGAGAGGAGAGGAGAAGAGAGGAGAGGAGAGGAAAGGAAAGGAGAGGAGAGGAGAGGAGAGGAGAGGAGAGGAGAGGAGAGGATAGGAGAGGAGAGGAGAGGAGAGGAGAGGAGAGGAGAGGAGAGGAGAGGATAGGAGAGGAAAGGAAAGGAAAGGAGAGGAGAGAAGAGGAATGAAGCACTGTTTAACTTGGTCTCTTATTTCCCGTTTCACTCGGTTGCTCGCCCCTGAATGCATTTCATCTCGAGTGTGCACCAACCCCCCCCCCCCCCCCCAGAGCTCTTCTCTGTGCATTAATCACATGACCAGTGAACACCTACAGCTTGCATTTCTCACCACCTCGGTCCGGTCCAGCCCGGTCTTCCTCATTCTACAAGCTGTGCTCTACCTTTAACAATGGCTGTGAGATCAGGGCGTTGACACGGCGACCCCTTGGGGGTAATGACAAATGCCCTGAGAGAGGAAGGAGACAGTTCAAAGGGGTAAATAGCCTTTACGGCTGTGTGGTGGTGTAGTTGAAATACGCAAAGAAGAAAAACCCCCGCTCTTCAAAGCTCGGTCAATCAACGTTTAATTGCAGCTTTTGTCCTCTTGTCTGTGTACGAACATTTGGCTCTTTTAGTTTGGAGTCTTTATTGATGGCTGTCCTCCTTCCGTGTCAGTTTCTTGGTGACTGATACCTCTGACTTTAATATCAGATGACAGTCTACATGGGTGTCAAGAGGTAGGACATTGTTATGCTGTGCCTTATGGCCCGAACTCATCTGAAATACCTCCCGGCATTTTGGAGAGACGCTCACTCTAGCGATGTGAAATTGGGTAGAGAAGCCCCGTAATCGTGGCAGGCTAGTCTGGGCGGCACATTTTTGATGTGCGATTAAGGTGACAGACCATGAACGCACAGAGATGGAAGAAAAAAAAGAGCGGGCAAGGAAAAAAAGGGACCGGGAGTCTTTTTGAGTTTCAGAAGGCTGTCGTCCGCCATTTGTCTCAGTGAGCACGGAGTGTGTGTGGCTGTCAAATGCCATGTACGCAACTGGAAGTACTCAGCTGCACAAAGCCGTCTAGACAGAGAATTGTAGTTTCTGCGGGGAGTTGTTAAGGGGGCCATTATCGCCGAGGCTGGGGGGTGCACAGCTCTGCTACCACGTCAGCACACAGAGGCTATTAGGATCAGCACTTATGGACACCACTGGAGCACCAGCAGAGCCGGGGGGGGGCAATATCTGGGCCTGATCTGGCTCTTGTCTGGCCCTGGTCTGGCCCTGATCTGGCTATGATCTGGCTCTGATCTGGCCCTTGTCTGGCCCTGGTCTGACCCTGATCTGGCATTGGTCTGGCTATGATCTGGCTCTTATCTGGCTCTTGTCTGGCCCTGGTCTGGCCCTGATTTGGCCCGGATCTGGCTCTGGTCTGGCCCTGAACTGGCATTGGTCTGGCTATGATCTGGCTCTGATCTGGCCCTTGTCTGGCCCTTATTTGGCTCTTGTCTGGCCCTGGTCTGGCCGTGATCTGGCCCATATTGGGGCATTTCCACTTTGGAAAACCTGTTTCCCCCTCTGAGGATGAACAGAGGTCCGTGGGCCAAATGTCCTCAGTTTACTCCAGGAAAGTGGGCAGGTTTGAATTGAGGCTGAACTGCGGACTTCTGGAATGGAATATAATGCAACAAAGACCGATAAATGTAACAATCAGATAGGCAGCGCTTAGTTTAGATTGCCTAGCAACAGAAATGGCCTAACTTGTATTTGTTAAGAAAATCTATCTACAGATAAATCAAAACT